>NC_041064.1:28946755-29246755 GCF_900634775.1 Gouania willdenowi | reverse complement strand
TCAGTGCTCTCCCTCGAGCTACCAAGGTGATTGCGGCCCCGGTCAGTGTTAATCACAGCCTCGGCTGTCGCTTTATGTTTTTTTTAGTCCTACACGGGGTTTGTCCTCGGTTAGCAGCAGTGTTCTCACTCGAGCTAATTGCATCCTCGGTCGGTGTTATTCACGACTTCGGCTGTCGCTTTCTGTATTGCAGCCTCCGCTGTTGTTTTTCTTTCAGTAGCGGTTAGTTAGCAGCAGCGCTCCTGCCCAAGCTAACGAGGCGCTTAGAGCCCATCTAGTTCCGGCTCGGGCTGTTGTTTCCCGTTCAGCCAGTGTGGTGGCATGTTGTTAGTAGCAGTGTACACGCTCAAGCTAACGACGCGCCCCGCAGCTTTGTTGGGGGTTTTCTCGCTTAGAATCTGGTTGGCCCGTCGATCAGCAGCAGTACTCCCGCTCGAGCTGTCGGCGCGCTGCGCAGTATCTCCCAGTGAAGGCAGTGTCCTCGCTCCCGCTCCCGGTGCGCTACTGTCGCCATGGCCCACTCCTGTGTGGATTGCCTGGCCCCGATGGAAGTGGAGGACTGTCATGATCTTTGTCCACCCTGTTTGGGCATTGATCATCTGAAGACAGGCTAATCCGAGTACTCGTGCATGAACTGTGGCTGCAGACCTTGAGGTGGACTCCCCGTCGCATGCCTCCGGGTCGCTCTCCCGTTCCTCAGGGCAGAGCCTGTTGCAGGGGGCTGAGGACACCCGTATGGGGTCTATAATCCGTGGGGCCTTAGCTTGATTGCAGCTTGATGGCCCACTGGAAAACCCTGCTTCCGTTAGCGCTTTTTTCAGGTGACAATAGGCACAGAGCGTCTTTTCAGTCCCTCCGTCGGAGGACTATGTCAGGTTTCACGCCTGTTGGAGAGACACCAGGGCGTTCTCCCACTCCAACTTGGACGCCAGGGCCCTAGCAGCTATGCAGGACGCCACCAAGTATGGTTTGGGCCAAATACCAGCTATAGAGCCAGCCATCGAGTCTCTGATAGTGTCTCCAGATGAGTCCTTAAGGCCTGACGCTAGGTGTCCTCGACTCCAGTGCAGGATAACGGACAACTTGCTGTCAAAGGCGTACAACGTGGTGGCCCGCATAGGGCGTGTCGGTAACTCCTTCTTCCACCTTATGCTGGCCCTCTCTGTGTCCTTATCATAAGCACCGGTGGACGCGCCGGTGATAGATTTCAGCAATGCCTCACTTCAGGCATTCGCCCTCATGGCCAGGGAGACGGGGCGTCTGATGTCGACGCCGGTGCAGGCATGGTGGCAGGTGTGGCTAGCATAGTCACCCCTGACGGACGCGTGCCAAAGAGTTCTCGGCTCTCTTCCGGTGGAACCGGGGGAGCGGTTCGGGTCAGCCTCCCTCAACACCCTGGAGTGCTCCGCCCAGGCAGGGGTGACCCAGCAGCAGCTGGCGGGTCTGCAGAGGCCCAGAGCAGCCCAGAGCAGATCCAGGGTCTTTACGACCGCTCCTCAGCAACGGCCCCAGAGGTCAACATCTAGTAGCCATCCCCGTTACGGACAGCCAGCAGAACAGGCAGAGAGATTTTGCCTCCCTACACGCCCGCTTCCGAGGCAGCCTGGGGCCGCAGTACCAGGCCCCCGTCCCCCCAGGACCTCATGGATGTGGGGGCCGCAGGCACTGACTACACAGGGCCGGTCGTCGGGCCGTTTTTCCCGGCAGCAGCTCAGCTACTGGGCTGCATGCACGCCGGATGCCTGGGTGCTGTCAACTCTCACCCAGGGCTACACCTCGCAGTTTCGACGCCGGCCCTTACTTACCGGGTCAGGATAACTGTCATCCACCACCCGGCAAAAGCCCTGGCTCTGAGCCAGGAGTTGTCCACACTACTCAAAATATTTTCTGGTTCCAAAGAAGGACGGTAGCCTTCGACCAGTATTGGACCTAAGGAGACTCAATAGGTTCCTAAAAGTCCTGCCATTTCATATGCTCACTGCAGGAGAGGTCCTGCGTGCAATCACAACAGGGGAGTGCTTCACGCTGGTGGACCTTCAGGATGCATATTTCCATGTGCCCATTGCGCCACACCACAGGCAGTTTCTGCGATTTGCCTACTTGGAGGTCCACTATCAGTTCAGGGTACCTTTGGACTGTTCCTCTCTCCCTGGGTGTTCACTCGGTGTGTGGCTGCTGCCCTCGCTCCTCTGCAAGCAGACGGGCTGAAGGTTTTTCCTTACATCGACAATTGGGTGGTCTGTGTCTGCCCTTTTAATGCTCAGGCATGCAAGGATACAGCCCGGCTTTTGGCCAATGTGGCCTGCCTGAGGCTAGGGGTGAACATGAGGAAGAGCTGTCTGAATCCCTCCCAGCAGGTGACATATCTAGGTATCAACGTGAATGCGATCATGACGGCAAGCTTGGCAGCTGGACGGGTGGACGATATCCTCTCCTCTCGGCCCCATTGTAGGATAGGCAGGACACTACATTCAGTTCCTGCCTTACAGCAGCGCCACAGGTCATCCCCCTGGGGATGGAAAGGGAGCAGGGAGACGGTGACGGTGGACGCTTGTCCGGCAGGGTGGGGCACTGTCTGGCAGAAGCGGGCAGTGCGAGCCCTGTGGTCGGCCCGGGACAGCATCAGGCACGTAAACGTGCTGGAGCTTCACCTGGCCCTGGAACATTTTATGCCCTTCATGTACGGAAAGCATGCCCTAGTCCGGTCTGGCAACATGTCGGCAGTGGCGCAAATAAACCACCAGAGCGGCACCAGGTCACGGCAGTTACTATGAGTGACAGAGTGTCTCTTACGCTGGGCTGTTCCCCGGCTGGCCAACCTGAGAACGATGCATGTACCGGGGAAACAGAACCAAGTGGCGGATTTCCTCTCTCGAAGGGGACCCCCACCTGGCGAATGGAGGCTCCACCCCGAGGTGGTACAACACCTCTGGGAACTTTTTGGGGAGGCAGAGAACCCCCTCTGGTTCTCTTGGATGAAGACCTCCAGCCTGCTCGGGCAGGACGCCCTCGCAGACGATTGGCCACGAGGGTTGCTCTACGCTTTTCCCCCTCTGCACTTGATTCTGCCAACACTACACAGGGTCTCCGAGCAGGGCCACCGCCTGCTGCTGGTGGTTCCTCAGTGGCCGAGGAGGACCTGGTTTCCTCTGCTTTGCAGGCTCTGTTGTCATCAGCCGTGGCACCTCCCCAGCAGGAGGGATCTTCTCTCGCAGCTGTGGGGTCAGATCTGGCACCCCAACCCGGGGAGTCTCCAACTATGGGCCTGGCCATTGCATGGACTGACCCACTACTGAATAACTGTAACGATGCTGTAAGAGCCACCATCCTGAACGCTTTGGCACCATCCACCCGAACGCAATATAAGAACAAGCTCAAGAGGTTCTCTGCTTGGTGTGCAGACAGGCAGCTGGTCCAGTCTACTGCCCGGTGACTGCTATCCTAGGGTGTGGGTGTCGGTGAAAACCGCGTTTCTCTTAGCCATTGTCTCGACTAAGCGGGTTGGGGAGCTACATGCCCTTTCAGTGGAAGACACATGTTTGAGGTGGCACCCTGAAGGGGGTGGGGTCACTTTGTGGCCGAACATGGCCTTTCTCCCAAAGGTGTTGTCACCCTTGTACGTTAATCAGCCGATCCGGTTGGCACGCTTAGTACAAGCGTCAGAAGGGGTGTCAGAGCTCCAGTTCGGGCCTTGGAGACTTACATTAACGCTACATCAACGTAACTTTCGTTAGTATTGGTGTTGGAAGAAGAAAATCAGCTGAGAATCACTGTATGTGATGAGTAATACTGACATGGTCTGCATGTTGCTTTTAGCGCTTTAGATCTAACACTCTTTGGGATCTTTCACACTCCACTTGATTGCATGTGTCGCTGGTGATTTTTGGCCTTGGATGGGAAGCAGAACCTTTCATATTACTTTATCAAATAAACATGTGATTGATCCACTAAAATTGTTGTTCTGCAAGATTCGTATCTCACATTTGAACTTAAAAAATTCAAATGTTTCTGTTAAAAATGGTGCTATTGCTGAGCCTCCTCTGACTAATTTGACAGTTCTCATATAGAGAGGTTAATGCTATGTACCAAGCGTTGGTCTACTCACTGCTTTCTTACTGATTTCTTACAACAAATTATGTTTAACTTGTTAATTAGTCTTAAAAATACATTTGAAAATGACTGAAACTGTCAGTACCTTTGCCTTCCTGTAGGGGCAGTGTTGTGTACATAATTCAAGATTGATCTGAGGCCGATTTTTCTTCAAATCATTAGATTTGATTAGATTAGATAGACTATATTAATCCCTTGGGAAGGCTCTGACAGGGTAATTACATTTCCAGCAGCATTACAGAAAGAAAAGAAAAGCAGCAAACAGGGTTGAAATACAATTTAAATTACCCCTCCTCCCTCATCATGAACAAAATCCCAGGATAACACTCTTCTAAAACTATAAAAAAATGACTAAATTCAAGTAATTTACTAAGTTATTTTTATCAAGTAAGTACCGTATAAATAAGTCTAGATAGTAAGCTGATTTATTTTATCTTCCTGCAGCCCCGATTAGCATAAGTATGTATGGAAGATTAACTTTTGCCATACAGTATGTTTGGCAAGAATTCATAAAATAGTTTGTGGCGATTAGTGACTCTGTGCAGTTGGATTACTAAACCACTTTGGCTTCATTCAGCTTTACGAATCACTAAATGAACCAACTTTCGGTATTTCATAGATAGATGACGAATAAAGTACATTCGTTTGAAGTAGTTTATTGAATTTAATTGCACCAGATGTTTTTGTTGACAGTGAAAAACATTGAAACAGTTGCATAGACATACGGCTGTCCTGGATCACTGCTGTTCTGCCTCATTTTGCCAACATTTGGTTTTCTTTTGTCCAGTAAGGCAGAGCTGCTGTTGGCTTTCATCATTCTTGTTGTCCTCCACCGTCTTATCTAACTGCTGCTGCTGCAGCTGCTCAGTCTGTGACTGCTTTCCTTTGGCACAGAACATTTAGTTAGTTTTTTTTCCCCATATGTTGCTAAAAAGGGAAAATGCATTAAAATGTTACTGTGGACTGGAGTGTAAACTATCTATATCCATAGTGTTTTTTGCCATGTGAGGTTCATCCTGAAGGGTTTTATGAAGTCTGACTTATCCACATCAGGGTTAACGGGTGATTAAGCCCACCCCAGCATACTTCAAGATTCAATGTTAAAGCTGATATCCGGAGTTTTTGAGAAACGTCTCAATGTTGTCCCGCCCTAAACAGCTTCACTTCCTCCCTCTGCCTCTGCCAGTCCACCCGAAGCCACGCCTCTACTTTTCTGCATGTGCATTGCGAAACATAACAAGGTTGCATCGGGTCACATTAATAAAGGTCTATGGGCCAAAATCATATTTACCTGTTTGCTGTTGTGACGCTCGGCCTTGTTTCCGTGCACAATTCCGCATTCACTTTGATTGACAGACTCAGGCTGGGCGATCAGAGCGCTCATTTCCATTTGTATAGCGGTCTATAGGACGAAGGCGGGACTTGTATACATTGATGTTAGGTATTTTTTTGCATTGCAAAAGAATGATGCATAAACATAGATTTCTCAGAAACTCCTGATATCAGCTTTAATGTTAAACTTATTAAAACGACTCCAATCCAATGAACTTCTTGTTTTTTCACTCAAGTGTTGCAGCATTAGAGACTGTGTTGAAAAGCTTTAAAGGCCTTTTTATTTTCATCTGGGGACAGTTTTATCGTTATCAGATACAAACAGTTGAGAGGTTTCGACTGATGTGAGAGAGCTTCATCAATGTCTCAGTCATGACCTGAGATTTCCACCCATGCTCAAAGTAGTTTGTTATTGTTTTTTATTTAGTTTTTTAACTTTTGTCAATTAGGACTGAAAGGCATTTTAATGGACTACTGCTTCCGTCACAAAGCAAACTAGGCCATCTGAGGTGGTGCACTGAGTGGATTTATTGCTTCAGTCAGCCTGTAAAATGGGACTTTATGAGAGGAGTTAAAAGGTTTTCACAACAGCGTTGTTAATCTGTGTTGTCTTTCTCCTTCAGTTTGCGCTTGATGGTTAAAGTGCTCACTGTTGACTCTGTCTGCCTCATAGTGGTTCCTGGCGAACCTGTCATACCAGGAGGCTCTGTCCGACACGCAGGTCGCCATCGTCAACATCCTTTCATCCACATCAGGTGACTCTCCTTTTCTGAATTATAAATAAAATTCCTAAATATGGCTGATGCGATTAAATCTGGGAGGTGGCTAACTGAACTTGAGTTAGAAACGTTGAAAACTATGATAAAAATGATATTTAATAAGCCAACACTAATATATTTTTTCATAGACTAATAACTATTCATGGGATATCGAGAGTCAGCTGAATATCAGCTACTGGGGGGGCCTTTCATTGGGGTAATTGATGTATAGTTAATCCCCATAAGATGGTGCTAGTGCAGCCAGTCACAGATGTAATACAATAATTTAAAATAATGTATTTTTATTTTTATAAAATAGAATTTTTGGACACATGCTGCTATGTTTCTAATATTTCCTAATACATTTGAAATCAACTTTAAATATTAGTAGGTAGAAGGACAAGCAGCAATGTCTTTTTTTCCCCTCAAACTAACAGAATCTACAATCCATTTATATTTTGTTGATTGCATTGTTTTCTTGTCAGATTTATCAGGTGCTGTTGCCTAGATACAGCTTGATTATGTTTTATGCATTTCTTATAATACTGCCTACAGTGTTTTTATTGTATTATTCCCTAGTTTATTCCATTTTCTACTTACTTACACCAATGCTAGCGTCAAGTACTGGAACATTTTTCAGTTTAAAGATTTGGGAGTGTATTTCTTGACTTTAATCAATCAAAGCGTGTTAGGTTAGCTTGTAGCTTTATCTAAGTTGTTAGTCTTTTATTGTGATTTTGGTTGTGAATTGATATATTTTCTGTTTTCATCTGAACAATTCTTAAAATAAAATGAAATACCCAGGGTGCCTGTGCTGTTTGTGCGTCATGTCAGAATGACCTACTAATATGTTTTATTCTTGCTTTCCTTTAAGGGTTATATGAAAATGTTTAATGTATTCACAAATTGTTTGTTATGCTGATACTTTTTTACCATTAAAGTCCTCAATCATTAAGTAATGTTGTTGATTAACCCTGCAGTGATGTTCTGTATTGCTCTGTCTCTTTAGGTTTGTTCACGCTCATCTTAGCTGCAATATTTCCCAGCAGCAGCAGCGACCGCTTCACCCTCTCCAAACTGTTAGCTGTAGCTCTGAGGTAAAGCTCCATCATGTCATAGTAGAGAAGTGCATGCTGGGAAGTTTTCAAAGCACTTTATTGTTGTTTGTATATATTAACAGTGGTTTTCTGTAGAGGTATCCCGTTTAGGGACGTCGCGATTGCCCGTTTTCACGGTTAACTGCGGTATTAAACTTTACAATTTTTAATCTAAATACCGTCAATTTCCATAAAAGATCATGACTGAAACATCAGTGTAACCCACACAGAACGTAAACAAACTTTCATAACAACTGCACGAGCTTGAGGCGTGTCACAGTCCCAAACAAGCTAAAGCATGAAGAGGAAGAACTCTTCCCTCTGAATAAACGGATGAAGTCAGCCATGTGGGATTTTGCCCTCATGTCTGGGGTAAAGTAAGAATTGGAGCCACTGGAAGAGTCGCTTATGACTCAGCGCCAACGTCCATGTAATGGGAGAAGCAGCTTGCTTTGATGCTGCTTCTGTGCTTATCAGGATGCATTGCAACGTGGGCGCCTGTCTTGCGCGATATGTCTGCGTCCGAAATGCTTGTCATGCTGTGGGATCTTGCTGTTGGTCATTTTCATTAGTTAACGGACAAGTTAAGCGTATTAATGTAAAGTTTCGTGAAGCTGAACATGTCTGTAGGTCAGCAGTAGTTTCACTGTTTGTGTGCAGACGTGATGGACACAGTGTGAGGTTGATTGATTCCTTCTAAAGTCAGTGTCACTGAAAAGTCATGTAATCTGTAAAGGCCCTCATTCAGTGAACATTATTACCTCCTTTTGCTTTTATATGTATTTCTGAGGGTATTTAATAAAAATACTATATTTTATTCACATTATATGATTATATTATATATAATCTGATATTATTCATTTAGAATATTTCCAATAGTTATATATTTTTCATATACTTACTTGCTTTAGTCTTTATTTACATTTTCTTTGAGAGAAGTGCATACTGTTGTTAATATGTAGCATTTATTGATTGTCACCACAGCAGGTGCCATTTTCTTTTATTTAACTTTTTGGTTATTTAATTTTGCATTGCTGGTGTATTATTGTTTTATTAAAGCATCCAGGGATTGAAATGAATAAAAATCTACAAGGAGTATTCATCTGACGTTAGTTATTTGTCGTAGTGTATAATAATTAAATAATGCAAAAATGATTGTGATAGTGAGTGTTTGTGGTGGTCGGAGGGCCGATGGCTCACTATGGCAGCCTTGCTTCCATTGGTCTGCTCCAGGGCAGCTGTGGCTACAATAGTAGTTTACCACCACTAAGTGTGGAGTGAAAGAATAATCCCTTAATTCTGTAAAGCAACATTGAGTGTCCGAAAAAAGCGCTATACAAAATTGATGTATTATTATTATTATAATCATAATTAACAACAATTTTCTGACAATAATCGTACCAAGAAAATCTGTAATCGTGACATCCCTAGTCTCAATACAACTTTTTCACCTCCGATACGTTACCGATATTACAACCTTGGGTATTGGCCGATACCAATATTGATCTGATCCAAATGCGCAAATCAATTTATGTCAAGATTGGTCACAAAATCAAGGATATGCAAGTGGAGATTCTGCAGGGATTGAAATCTATCACTTAGTGCTTGGATATTGTCTGTGTATTACATACTGTACATATTCTTTTATGTTGAACTTCAAACTAGGGCAGATTAATGTTAAAATCTAAAATCTGCATCCCATTTGAGATCAAACTGTTCCGTGTTTGGCCCTTTAACTAAAATGAGTTTGGCACAACTGATCTAGTCCATGATAGGGTAGTAAAAACCTACTTCACAGTTCCCTTGTAGTATGCGAGTAAACACCTCCAACACAACATGTTTTTTAATCTGTTCTATAAACCCTCAGTGAAGTAGTTACTCACAAAGAAAGACTGCCATTTGCTGGTCAGCATTAAAACTAGACACTGGGGAAAGGTTGGTTTTACTGTTGAAAGGACAGCAATTTGCCCTGCAGCGCCTCTAAAGGTCACTAATTAACTCATATCTCTTTGGTTTGTAAGCTGTGAGTTCAAATGGCAGCACTTGTTAAAGTTTCAGATGATTGTCCTGAAGCTGCTTTATTAGAAAGTTTAGATGTTTCACTTACCGTACTCTCAGACACTCTTCTCTATTCCTCTATTTATGCTCAACTGATTAAACTCTCAACCTAACTTTAAAACCAAGTCAGCTCTTTTCCTAAATAAATTAGCCAAGGTGTCATGAGATTCATAGAGTTCCACTGTTTTATATTATATGAGAGTGGTTGAATATAAAAACCTCAGAGGTATTTTTTGACTCTGTGGTTTTGTGCTTGTCAAATGTTTAAGATGCTGGTCTGAGCTGTTAGAAATACAACAATAACTAAAGAATATCGGTCTCTTGTTTAGCATGGGAGGAGTCGTCCTCGTGAGTCTCTCCAGCATGGACAGCCCAGATGAAAAAGGTGCCATAGGTAACCATGGAAACATTCATCTCTTGTTAATATGATTTTAATGTGATAATCATGCAGAAAGAGACAGGTTTCCTGCCCAACCAATACATGGTTTGATTCTTAGTTGTCCTTCTTCTGCACAATAGCCATAATGTACTCTTCATTCTCTTCTCTTGCATGTGGTTTTATTCAGTCAGATAACACAGATCTGATCAAGCTGGATAATATTGCATGCAGCAGCACATTCTGTACTATTATGTATTAGATCATGTACTTTGGGGACGTACATGCATTGTACTTGCTTTTCAATGCCAAATTTGGTGGTGATAAGTGAAGCCTTTAAGTCCACTGGAGAGCATTACATTCAGGGCTTTTTTTCTCATAACCATTATCATGAACATCTCTTTATTCCACCTGTTGTCCATCATATTTATCTCAACAGCAGGGGAAAGCACTGATGTCTTTAAACAACTTTGTGGTGCACAATATTGAACATGCTTGGTGTCTGAAACATTTCTTTGTTTTTGTTGATTTGTTTCCATCTCTTTAAAGTGTGAGTACACCTCCAGGTTATGGCTGAACTGCCACTCGGGGGAAATAAAAAAAAAATACCTTGATTATGGGCGTTGCTCCTAGAGTAGTTGAGAATGGCCCAATCACAGCAGGCTGGCCCCCACAGCGCTACACAGTTCCGGATGCAGCTGTCAGTCAATGCACACTGAGGGCAGTGACAAGAGGAAAGCGGGGTGGGGCCAACAGTGACGTTTAGTGACGTTGCTGATCCAAAAAGACGTCACTGATCTAATCTCAGCCAATAGTCAAATTCAATTGCAAGAGCCAGCATTCAACCCATAGAGGGCATTCATCCTGACATTTTACAACTAACAATGCTAAATTTAAATACTTAGACTAAAATGTGAAGAGTGGGACTAGGATCACTAAATTACATTACTTCATACCTAATCATATATGTATCCAGCAGATAAAAGTGGTTTTGGGGTGTACACTTTAACTTTTGTAATTAGACATGGACACAAGTCGCTAAATTCAGTGTTTTTCTGTTTCACAATTGATAACTTTCTAATTTAGTTGTTTTTTTTAATTTTTGCGTTATATGTTATCTGTCAGTTAAGTGTATGAGACTGAGAGCAGGTGAGTTTGTCCACATATGTGTCCTTCTTTCTTCTAAGGAATAGTTTTGGATCAGTATATGTAGGTTCTGTCTCAGCAGATGTACTAAGTAGATGTTTTCTTAGGTTCTCTGTGGTCTTTAGCTGGGGCAATGCTCTATGCGGTCTATATTGTGATGATTAAAAGAAGAGTGGACCAAGAGGATAAGCTCGACATTCCAATGTTCTTTGGTGAGAAAAATGTTTTAAATCATTTTGTTGATATAACAACACTCTTAACACAAAGTACAGGTTGTGTAATAGAACCTGCCCGGTGTGTGCGTCTCCCCTTTGGCAGGGTTTGTGGGTCTGTTTAACCTGTTGCTGCTGTGGCCCGGTTTCCTCGTGCTCCACTACACAGGCTTTGAGGCCTTTGAGCTCCCAAGTCAGCTAGTATGGACCTACATCCTTATCAATGGCCTGATTGGAACTGTTCTCTCAGAGTTCCTGTGGCTTTGGTAAGAATGAATAAACAATCTTCATAACCTGAACAAACACTTCATGCTCACACATTTATATTCACTTTTTGTCTATTGAAATAAGATGCAATCATTCTTCATTTCACTCACGTAGCACCTGAAGTCATGTGTTAAAAAAGAAGGTTCAACCTGTAACTTATGCTTTACTGTTATTGAATATATTTTTTTTTGCCATTATAGCTGAATGCAGATGTTTCCTAAAGGCTGGGATACACTGTGCGATTTTTTCAATTGTTTCACCCAGCTCCAGCTCAAACTGTACGACTCAGGTGCAGAGCCCGAATGTGTGCAGCTCACGATGCATGTTCTCACACTGTACGGACCGACACTCTGACACAATCTGACTGCCCACACTGTACGATCATACACGAAACGTCGTGTCTTGTTTCCGAAAATGCTACGTACAAATTAGAAGAAGAAGAAAAACTCTGAAGTGTTGCCATTAAAACAGACAAAGAAGAAGAACCCGGAAGTGGAGAGACACTCACAAATCTCAGCAAAAAGAGCTTTAAAAAAGAAAAGACGGTGATGTGATGGACCAGGAGCTGACTGGACAGACGTGGGCAGTACAGTCTGTCAATTTTACAGCAGTCCTATGGTGTTCGCGCAGCGTGAGCGTTTACGGTAAGTCGGTCCGTGGCACTGCTTCAACTGTGAGATACCCTCACGAGGAGTGACAGGATTTCAAACATGTTTGATATTCTTCCCACCATACGATTGCTGATTGGGAGCTGGTCGTGAGGTGTTAATCGCTTCTCGTGATCCCATTGTTTACTACACAATGCACGACACACGATCTAGCAGAGACTCGCACAATCCCACAAAATAGACCACAAGTCGAAAATCGGCTCAAAATGGGCCAAAAATCGCACAGTGTATGCCTGCCTAGGAAGACCATGATACTAGAGCTTTAGACATCTTGATAAAGCTTTGGCTATCCTTAAGTTAGCTGTGTTTTCCCCTGTGTTCTTAGGGGCTGCTTCCTCACATCGTCTCTGATCGGGACTCTGGCTTTGAGCCTCACCATCCCGCTTTCTATCATGGCTGATATCTGCATGGAGAAAGTAAGTTTCCAACACAGCTACACTTAAACTGAAAATATTTGCTTCCTTTTATCCTTACATTTAGTGAAAATGTATATAACAAAATATGTGTTTAATGTGCTACTAATAAGAAAAATATGTGCACCTTTTTATAAAAAACACATTAAAAGGACTTTTTAGAATGATTTTATACCTTGGGGCATAAACTATGGAGAGTCGCCATTTTGGACAGGATATGACACAGGTTCATCGATTCCTGTTAGCTGTTGCTAGGCAACAGTGTTCCATTGGTCTTCAGCCTAGGTTCCCAAAGTGGGATACGTATATTGTCATAGGGGTACGTGAATAAAAATTGGCTGACAGATAGCTAACATGAAATGTTCCATGAAAGACGCAGTCAAGGGTTTATCTTTCTGGAAACACAGGCAACAAATAGTCAAATAAACAGAGCAAAATTAACTGTCATACATGTCATGTCATCTGCTGCATGTTATCACTGCATGCAACCACACACAATTAAAATAGACTGTAGCTCACAAACTGTATATAAATACAGAATCTATATGCATCATCTTGAAATAAAGAGAGACAAAACATATTAATCTTCCTTAAAAGAGCCACCTAGCGAACAACAGAGATGCAGTCTGATTTAACAGCAAGCTAAACATAGAAAATGAGCCAATATTACACAGCACTTAGTACTCAGTAATTGCTCACACATAATGTCTATCACACACATATAATGTCTATGACAAGCATCAAACAAATATAGAACTTACAGCCGATGCTTTCTAAGACACGATGCAGGAAGAAACATGTGAACAGTATGCAGCTGCTGGACTGTACTAAACTACAGAAGCTTAGAGGGCGAAATTTCCCTTCAAAATAAAAGTCCTGCTATACTCCTAATAATGTAACATCACACACATACTTGTATGCTTTTTGTGGATTTGAGCTTTGACAAACATGAAAACAAAATACAGAAAAATTGTGTTGTATACTGAAAATGCCAGTAGGCTAATTTATTAAATAAATAAAATAATAATTCTAAATAAGATGTTTTATTGTGTTGCAGATTCTTCTTCTTTTTATTATTATGTATTCTTCAACAGGATCGGTACAATTCAGGGACATGTTGCTTTGTAGGGCTACATTGTGTATGACATGGCTCGTTATCATGCTTCTGCAGAGCTTGACGACAACACATTGGTTTCAGTCAGGTGTGTTGGAGCAGGGACACAACTAAAAGTCTCAGCAATCAGGCCCTCGAGGACTGGAGTTCCCCACCCTTGGTATATGACATCACATTACATTTGCAGGAGTCGGGGTACATGACGGTCAGGTACAATGTCTGAAGGGGTACGTACGGGACTGTGACAAGTTGAGGAACCACTGTTCTACAGTTTCTGAACAATGGCGGAGCGTGAAGCCCATGGTTGCAACAAGAGAAAAACCCAGCAGAAATATTTCCTTTGCGTCTCTAAGCCAAATAACGACACATAATGTCGGTACCTGATACACACTTAAAACATTCCTGCTTGGATGAAATTGGGTAGTATTGGACCATTTCAAGCCGAGCTACTATGAGAGGGATCTGCGGGCTAAGCTAAGAGGCTAAGCTAATGAGCACGGGGCCAAAGTCTTGTTGGGTTCTTTCTTTCTTACGATGGACTTTATATTTTGTTCAGCGCTTTGAGATGACTTTGTTGTATTTTGCGCTATATAAATAAAGTTGAATTGCATTGAAAGTCTGAAATCAGACACGACTCCGACAGAATTTTTTCACAGAAAGTCTCAATGCAGCTTGTAAACGCACTTGTTCAGAGCACTGCTACGTTTCTGCTTCCAGGGGATACTATGGGCAGCTGCCATGTCGCTAACTGCGTTCCCACAAGATTGTTCCCTCTTATTTCCTTCTGGCTAAATGATGAGCTGTCAGGAGAACTTATCTGTTCATTAGGACGCCGTCAAGTGCTGATCCTCGGCGCATCCTCCCATTCATGAACAGATATCCTTTCACACAGCTTTCATCACAATTGTTAGCCATATTTGTGCACTTGCAACACCAAACTGCACAGCCGCGTCTCATTTCTGCTGCTAACAACAGCACTGTCCGTTAGGCTAATTCTGCATGCTCAGTGGGTGCAGGAAGGCATACAAGAAGCAGGTAGTTGCTGAGAAAGGTGATAATAATCCTCTCGTAACCTGGATGCTGCACTTTATCACTTAGTGCCGAGGGCCAACAGAAAAACTAAATTTCTCACAATCTCAACAGACCTGTTATGCCTCTACCTCCCACAGTGCATCATACCGATCAATGGAAGTGCGTCATATTATGTCCAAAATAGTGGCTCTCTATAATTTATGCCCAAAGGTTTAAAATTGTTCTAAAAAAACGTTTTAATGTGTTTTTTTTAAAAAGGTGCACATACCAGTATTTTGTTTATTAGTAAAACATTTACCACATTTTTTGTTCAACACATTTTCACTACAGGTACCCTTTAACTTTGTTTTCAAAATGAAATTCTGAAGGATTACTGCACAGTGTTTTTTTTGTAAGTTTTTTGGGTTTTTTTCCTGCTGCAATGTGTTAGTTTAATTTATGTGTCTGAATTGACGATGGGATAAATGGATGATGTTCATAAATCTGGGATTGATGAGGTAACATTCCTTTATCAGTCTGTACGTTTGCCCTGTGAGAGACCTGCTAATGGC
This sequence comes from Gouania willdenowi, assembly GCF_900634775.1. Taxonomy (NCBI): domain Eukaryota; kingdom Metazoa; phylum Chordata; class Actinopteri; order Blenniiformes; family Gobiesocidae; genus Gouania; species Gouania willdenowi. The sequence goes on along the minus strand of NC_041064.1, from coordinate 29,231,621 downwards.
CAAAGGTTGATGGGAATTTTTGTGAATGAATAAAATATGATGTTACTTATTGTGTGCTGAGTGTAGACCATTGTGAGAAAGGTTACTTTTCCTCTACTGATAATGTGCAGTAGTAACTAATTCATACATGAATAATTCTCATTCCCACACAACAACAGATTTTTTCCCAGTTAACTGAATTACATGATCAGTAGCATCCGCACCATCATCCTACTGATGGTCAATTTTGATCAGGTTAACTTTATAATTTAAAAAATTACAAAATAGAAAAATACATTTTCTGCCCTGGGTTTGATAATGTATGGATAGGAATCTGTAGTTTTGTTTGTTTATCTTAGACTAACCCATTATTTCTCCAAGTGTATGGGGGGTGGAGACATGACAGGTGGGGCGCAACAAACAGGACATTTTCAAATTCATGTCACTCTTCTTAGAAACCTTTCTTCATTGACAATAAAGATCATTAATACTAAACAAAACGCCTACACACAAAGAAAGTAATAATGAGACGACTAAAAATGTGGCAGAAATTAAAAGAGCATTAACAAAATGTAACGTGGAACTAAAGTGCAAAAATAATGGTTGAACTCGCCATGTACTTCACATGGAGCAACACAAACTTTCAATTTTTAGTTTTCTTTAGCTTTTTGGAACAGATTGCAAACAAAGTTTCTTTATTTTATTTCCTGTATTGTTTACTGCTTTCATGCCCCAAGTGGAGGAGTTCAAGTATTTCGGGGTCTTGTTCACGACTGAGAGTCGGATGGAGCGTAAGATCGATAGACGGATCGGTGCGGCGTCAGCAGTGATGCGGTCGCTGTATCGGACTGTGGTGGTGAAGAGGGAGCTGAGTCGGGGGGCAAAGCTCTCGATTTACCGATCGATCTACGTTCCTACCCTCACCTATGGTCATGAGATTTGGGTAATGACCGAAAGGATAAGATCACGGATACAGGCAGCCGAAATGAGTTTCTTTCGCAGGGTGGCTGGGCGCACCCTTCGAGATAGGGTGAGAAGCTCAGTCACCCGGGAGGAGCTCGGAGTAGAGTCGCTGCTCCTTCACGTCGAAAGGAGCCAGCTGAGGTGGCTCGGGCATCTGTTTCGGATGCCTCCTGGTCGCCTCCCTCGGGAGGTGTTTCAGGCATGTCCTATTGGGAAGAGGCCTCGTGGTAGGCCCAGGACACGCTGGAGGTACTATGTGTGCGTGGATCGGGAGGTCTGGGCATCTCTGCTGAGACTGCTGCCTCCGCAACCCGGCCCCGGATAAAAGCAGAAGAAGATGGATGGATGGGTTTACTGCTGCACTTACATTTGTTTCTTATGTTGCTTTTGAGTTTTGATTCATTTACGAAATGTGTTACTTGCATTATGAAACATGATGTTACTTTTTCCTTGTTAGTTAATTTCATATTTCATACGTGCACTGTATTTTCTTATTTTTTGCAGCCAACATTTCCTTATTTCTTGTATTTTTGACTGCTGCAGTTTTACATTAGTTTTTTTATGCAGGTGATTAGTTTAATTTAGTTTTTGATTTATAATGAAATGTGTTCCCTGTTAGTTCAATACATTTGAAAATGTGTTATTTGTCAGGATTCTTTGGGGGGCAATGGGTGCAGGTGGGGGTTGAAAGTTCACCTTCGTTCAAAGTGGGGAATAATCCTAAAAATGTGAGAACCACTGGACCAACTGATATAATTACTATCAACTTTCAAAATGATATATTATGTTGTATGTTTATTTATTTTTGCATGGTACTTTTTATTATTCAACTTCTCCCTTAATTAAGCATTTCACTTTCATACTTTGATGAAATTAAATATGTTAAACATCATTACTATTTTTAAATCTTTAAAAAAAATAAAAATAGCAATTGTTCTTTTACAGCACTGTTTTTCACTTGTCAATACTGTGTGCTCACAGGTGCGCTTCTCCTGGCTATTTTTCGCCGGGGCGGTTCCTGTCTTCCTCTCCTTCTTCATTGCCACGCTCTTATGCCACTACAACAACTGGGACCCCGTGCTGGTGGGCCTAAGGAGACTATATGCCTTCATTTGCAGGAGGCATCGAATTCAGAGGTACACACACTCTGAATGTGTGAGATTATAGGGAACACCCTCATGTCAGAATCCGTCTGTGTCCCAACAAACACAACCTGCGTTTTACTCGTATCTTTTCTGAAGCTTGTAGGTTTCAGATTGATTTCTCACTCACCGTAGCTTTATCTGCTACAGCAACAGCTTGCAGAGACTACAGATCATAATCCATCACAGAGAGACATGTAACACCTTTATTATTTCTAGTAGAGGTTCATGAGCAAAGATTGTTTTGATAACTTTATCTCGGAGTCAATACGTGGACAGTGCAACAACAAATATCTATTTTTAAGTGAATTGCAGTGCAATGTTATTACTTTTATTTGATTACAGTCAAAGGCCAATAAAAGTAAGTACCAAACTCGCACACATCATACTTCACCCAGCTCTAAAAGATGGAGGGAATTTGGTTAGAGCAATTGTGTGTAATGACATTACAACAGTGGTACTGGAGATGCTGAGGGCAGGTACATTTTGGCCACTATATAAGTATATAATTCAAGTTTTGTTGGACCCTGCAATGTGTTTTAGAAAAGTTCTTTCATTTTCTGACACCTAAATAATCCAAATGATCTGCCTTAAATTGATATCAAAAGATGAGCTCCAAAATGAATTCCAGAAACCTAAATATCTATGACTGCTTTCCGTGTCCACAACATGTCCTGGCATGGTAAGGCATTTGAGTTTTGTGAAAAAAATGTTACCAGTGTGCAATTGACAAGGTACTGAGAAGGAACAAATCCTCATAATGTAATCCCACATTTGTATAGACATTCAATGATGCACTGTAAATGCTGCATAATGTAGGCTTACTTGTAAGGCATCTTTTATTTTGTTTTATATTTTTTATTAATCTTCTTTTTTGTTTGGGAATACATTGGTGAACACACTTTCACAATACACTTATTGCACATCCTTTTAACAGTGAAATGAAACCTAAGGCCCTGAAACGAGGGTCAAACAACAAGAACCGTAGAACAGTGTCTTTGACAGTAATAATAGTTAAATACCATAATACAATAGAAACCAATGAGTAACATATAACAATATAATAAAGTATATACATACACATACATAAGAAAAATATATAGAAATAAATTTGAAATAAATTAAGTCTTAAGTACAAGTGAGTAACTGTGACTGTGGTAAAGGGACAACAGTGGCATTTGGAATGACATCATGAACAAAAAAGAATACTAATAAAACAATAGGAATAGTAAAAAAACAAATAAAATAAAATAAATTAAAATAAAGGGCGGGGGTGGGTATTGGCAGCACGTTGAGGAGTCAGTCGGGGGTTAAAGTTTTCAAAGAGTTGAAGTAGGTAAGGCATCTTCATGATGCTTAATTTTAGTATTAGGGCGTTATGTCTGTTGAGTGTGAAACATGTTGACGACTGGGAATGTCGTTTTGCATGTTTAAAATAGCGGATGTGGGTTTTTTGTTCCTTTCATCTTCAACTCCTAAATTTCCTATCCTCTTGTAAAAAACAAAACACTTGGCTTGATTTTGTTATGCAGTTTGTAAAAATATTAAGACTGATGTCAAATGTTACGTCAGGGTCACTGTGAGATGGAAAAATTCCAAATAAAGGGCACTGGATGATATTTCTTTTTAAACGAGTATGCTAATGCTACTGCTAAGGAGAGATCAATCTTGAGAAATATTACTAATGAAAGAAGAAATCCCTAAACAAAGAAATGAAAGAAAAGATAAAAGAAAACTGGGTTCTTGCGCAAATGTGAAATTTAACAGACCAGTGCACACATTCTCACTCTTATGTGGAAGGTTTTTTGTGCATCTTTCAAGCCCCGTTTTGTGCATGTAAAAGGGTTATAAATGAGGCTCCTGGGCTCTAGTAAGGTTAATTCCTGGGTGTTTTGAAAAGACTTGTTGTTATTTCATTGATTTGTGTTGTGTGTTCCATTAAAAACTAGATTTAGTTGATCGCAAATGTGACATGCACTCACTTTTTTTTAAAGTTCTCTGACATCCTCCCAAAGGTACCAGAGGAAAAAAAAATCACCAAGTTGATTCTATAATCACATGTGCAAGCTCGACTGACTCACCTCTCCGGCTGTTACGCGCGCCATTCTTCTGTGAAAGCATGTTTCCGTTAGCAGAGGGATGATTAGTATAATCATGGTTGTCAGGATGATGACTGTGATGATGATGGACATCCTGCTCTTTTTCTCTCTCTATCCACAGGCTGCCAATCGACAGCGAGCAGTGTGAAAGCCTTATCCCTCTTCACGCCGTCTCCCCCAATGACGGAAGCTTCTGTTCATGATCCAGCCATCAAACGTAAATCATTTCACTAAAGAGTAAGATAATTAAATAAATGTATGTGTTTAATCTGAAACTAATAAAACTACTTTAATTTTGTTTTTAACACAATCATACAGCACATAGTTTAAGAATCCATTGAATCCTTCAAGTGCAGGAGGATTTTATTCACAGCGCTTTACTTTTTCCAGACTTTTCCTCAAAATTCTACTCACAGCTCCCCATAATGACACCATTCAAAACTTTATTTTAAAATGTTGGCAAATGCATTGAAAATAAGAAGCTAAGAAATCACACGATGTGCATAAACTTTTACAGCCTTTGCTATTAATCACAAAATTTAGCCCAGGTGGATCCGTTTTCCACTAAGTCTAAGGTTTTACACACCTCGGGGGATTGGGTGCAGGGGTGGGGGTGGTGGGGTGGATGTCGGTGGGGGGCCTTGGGGTTGGCGGTTGGGGGTGGTGGTGGAGTGCGCTGGCTCCTCGGCTTCTAGGTGCTTTCTCGAGTGTGTATGTCGGGGGCGGTGGCTGCCTCTCGGCTTGGTGTCTTGGGGCGTCTGGGGGGCTGCTCGGCCGGGGGGGGTTGCCTGGGCTTCCTGGCCCCTGCTCTTTCTGCTATTCTGGCTGCGTCCTCGAGTCCGGGGCAGCGCTTGGGTTTACAGTAGCAGTATCTTGCACATACATCGGTCTACGATGCACTAGCATGCCTTGGACTCTGGGATAAAACTTGTAGTGGGCTTAACTTTAGACACGTTGATCCCAAATACCTGTTTCAGGTATTACCACTCACTCCTTCCCTCTGCCCACAGCCACCACAGTTATAGTTAAGCCTCACACCTACAACTTCACATCTCACTCTCACTTTACAGTAATCAACTCCTCCCCACCTTCCATTTCTCTACCTTGAATCGCTCCTCCCTGCTCTCTTCCCCCTCCACCTCCCCCCACCCCCTCACCTAGGTGTAACACTGCCCTCTCTTCTTACCCTTCCTTAGGACGGGCTGGTGATGGTCACAATTATGCAATAAAATAATGCAATTTATTTAATTGCAATAACAAAAAAAACAAAAAAATGCCTAAATGTCTAAAAGATTGCACTTCTTGTAGTGTTAACCTTTGACAGCATGTGCAGACAAAAAGAAAGAAAAAAAAAAAGGAATGTATACGTGGAACATAGTGTATAAGTCATTAGTATATCTCTCATGTATTGAGGAGCAAGGCCATTCAGTGCCTTGTAAACAAGTAGCAAAATCTTAAAATCAATCCTACTTTGTACTGAAAAGAAAGCTCTGGTGGACTGGATTTTGCCCAGGGGCCTCGAGTTTGACACCCTTGCTTTAGTAGAAGGGACATGGTAGCCAGCCTGAAGGTTCTCAGACCATGAACAACATCAATTTCTGGTCTGATGAGGCTACTCTTTAGTGTAAATGCCAAGCACCATGTCTGGAGGAAGCCAGGCACTACTTAGATCACCAAGCCAATGAATATCATTCCCCAACCTCTCGATCAGAAGACGACCCACTACCACCTGAGCCACGGTCGCCACAAAGATGGCTGTGCCAAGCTTGCGGCATCATATCCAAAAAACTTAAGGCTATAATTGCTTCTAAAAGTGCTTCAACAAAATAGTAAGCAAGGCAAACATTTAAAAGAACTGGATTATGTTGTTATTATGAGGTGTGATTAGAATTTTAAGTAAAAAGTTCAATACATTCTGTTTTGAAATAAGACTAAGACTGTGTTCGAAATCGCATTCTAACGAACGCACTACACACACTCAATGGGTACATTCTGTCTAGTATATATTATTGAAGGGGGGTATCATGTTTTTTTTCAGGCACATAGTACCATTCTATGGCATACTCAAATAACTATGCTACCCAAAATTGTTTGGAAAATGCAGCAAATATTAAAAAAAATGTGAATCAATCTGAGCAACACTGGAGGTATGTTTTTCAGGAGGGATTGACACAGTAACATGATATAAAGCTTGAAAAGGTGATTTTTACATGATACCCCCCCTTTAATATGATTACGATGGACCTTCCAAGATGCATTTCAAACCTACGACAAAAACCTGAAGTGCACTGAGGATTTTTCACCTTTGAAAGTTCTGAAAGCATTTTAAGCAAGAAAGTGACCAAGTAGAATATCAACGTGTCGTCATTCGGCCCATAAAACTTGCGTAAACACATTTCATGCTGACATTTCGAGGATTTTTGGAGATCCACCATTATGCTACTGACTAAACTTCTGGTTAACTTCAAAACAAGAGCCCTATTTACAAAAGCATTAAAAACGAATGGAAGACAAGAAGAGATGCTTTTGTTTTGTAAAGGGGATGTTTAATTTTTTAGCTTGAAGCCGGTCCCAGGATGCAATGAATCATGGGGCGGTTGAGAAGGACTAGTATGCCCACTAGTACATAGCTAAAAAATGTCCCGATATACTATACATCCAGGTATTTCTCACATACTCAATCTTTCCATGCTATCTAATTTGTGCGCACTACATACTAATTTTGACTTCAGACTTAGTACGAGTAGTACGTTACTATGACATACTAACTACACAGCCTAACATAATTAATTGTAAAAAGTAAAGGATTGAGAAGAGTTTTTGGGTGCACTGTAGAACCTCATGAGAGATGTTTGCAGATTCTCAGAGTTGAATTCTTCAGTCTTATTTAGTGTTTTCTGGTGACACACAAAACACTAATATGCCGAGGAGTGGTCAGAGTAGCTCCACTACCTACACTTTGTTGTTAGGAAAATATTTCTTCCCCTCAATAATAAAGAAGTCGATGACTGAAAGTGATTAAATTGGAGCGTTACATGAATGAACAGTATAATCATGGGAGCACATATGTGGTGTGTAATGCATGCGCAAACATTTTGCGTTTTCTGACTAACAGCGCCCTATGATTGTACTTTAAAAGCTAAAGATTTTCAGTAGAAAAAACATTCTGGAACCTAAAAGGTGCAATTTTGATTTATTAAAAAAAAAAAAAAAAAAAAAAAAAAAATATATATATATATATATATATATATATATATATATATATATATATATATAAATATAAAAGATTTTACAATGTGGGTGCATCAGAACAAACGGGAGAAGATGATCAACACATAAATATTTTTAACTGACTATTAGCCACCTCCTCCATATCTTCTGTCTATTTGCTACTCTCATGTTTAATCAAGCATTTGTTTGCTTATTGAACCATAAAGTAATTGTCCGTTAAGCAGAAACAGAAATTCAGTTCCCTGTTTAGTTTACAACAAAGCATGAAGTCCGGTTTACTCACATGAAGCCCTAAAATGCATAAAAGAACTGTTTTTTCCTGAGCATCCAGAGTTACATTTATCTGCCTAACATGATATAAAATGTTAGATTAATCAGTGCATCATAAATACTAAATTTGAGAATGCACTGAGATTCGGTCCAAATAAATAAATAGAGCAAACTAATAGAAAATAAAGTCACTGAAATAAAAGAGCGCATTCATTTCTACATTAGTAGCAACACTTTGACGAATCATAGCACACCTCCTTCCTAAAGGACACAAGCTTTCTTAGAATTAATATTTCTCCTGCAATGTAACTTTTAACATCAGCAGCATCACCAAGACCACCAATTAACTAGAAAATGCACGTAGAAAACACCCACAGAACTGTTAAAATTATCTACAACTGTAGTTTAAATGTCTAATGTTTTAATAGCCTAATGGCTATTTTTCATCTGTTAAAAGTCACCCTTAAAATAAAATCTATCAACATGAGTACAATCAGGGTCCCCACGGTCATGAAATTCCTGGAAAAGTTACAGAATTTGAAAAAACGATTTTCCAGTCTTGAAAAGTCATGAAATATTTTAACAGTTTTAGAAATGTAGCCTATTTTATTATAATGTTAAAAATATGTTAAACTCCAAAGATGTTGAGCGTTATCTCAAAGTAAAAGTGCTGCATACCGGCAGCATAAGTGAGCGAGAATCATAAGATCTCACAAATTCACTTTCCGCCTCATTTCTAAAACTGTGCAGAGGTTAGATCACTTCAGCTGGCGTACACTAGAAACCAGGTAATGCAAAAAAAAGAACTAGGTCATGGAAATTTGGTAAAACTTTTTGGAAAAGTTTTGAAAAATTATTGTGAAAAAAGTGTGGGAACCCTGTACAATAGAAAATGTCACATCCTAAAACAGCTTAAAAACATTCATAAACTTTATAATTCACCTTCATAAAAATGTATATATCATTAAATTGTTCAATACATATTTTAAATATAAACAGAAAATAAAATGCAAGAGAGCTCCTCGCTATCAGGGCTGACAATTGTAGGTCTGATTACTCAAAAGCCATTTTCTGGGTTTTAAATGCATTATATGTGGGCGTCTCTACCAGTGGATAACACTATTTTGGTGCAGTTGTTTGGTAGTGCAGTTTAAGGCCAATAATAGGCCCAGGATTGATGTATGCAGACAGTTTTTACATTGTATTCACATCACTGTGACTGGTGGTCATTGATACAACAGCAGGGTACATGAAGTGTGAAATATTCAAACTCTGATAACCGAAAATAAGTAGTGAAAATGAACTGACACTGAGGGCAATTGGCTCCCAATAATTATAATTACTAGACCCGTGAAGGTATGATCCCGAAAGGCATGCTGGGAAACTGGTAGCTCTGTGGATATGGAATCAGTCAAATCTATCAAGCGTGAAAGCTTTCAAGGTCAAACTAAATTTATTCAATATACTATTATTACAGTGAAGCCTTTGCATAGAGAGACTTGACAGTGGTTAAAGACGTGACCAGTAAACTTATGGGAATCTATCTGTGAGCCGTGGTTTTGGTTTTGTTTGTTTATTTTTCTTTTCTTTCTGTTTACCTCTTTAGGTCTCGTCATGGATCTCATCAAGCTCACAATTGGGAAGCTTTTGAAAACTTTGAACTTCACCCCAGTGCCTCTTCGACCATCTATTTATTTTCTACAGTGTGAAGAAAACCTCTCCACTTTCTACATGTGCATCATTTCCTTGTCTTTTATGGCCACATGGACTGTGATGAAGTTGTTTCATTTTATTTTCTGTATAAATACAAACTTTATGGTACTCTAGGTGCTGGACTTTATCAGTACGTAATGTGGTGAAGTGACCAAATGAAGTGATTACATGTTAGAAAACCATTCTCAAAACAAAAAGAGAGGTAGCGGTGTGGTTTTCAAGGAGTGGACTGAATGAAGTAGTTCTCTAGTGTTCCTCAGTGTGCTTCTTCTCAAACGCCAACCTGTGAGAAATAATAGAACTGTTTCTCATACAGCACAAAGAGGATTTCCCTCCAGTGTTTTAATGCATCACTGGTTCATTGGTTCATTCTCCGTGATGCAGTGAATGCATCGTTTTCTGTGGAGTTTAAAAGAAAAACAAATGCTGTAACTCGTGAATCTCCACATGCTACTTGGTTCTCCTGACGAATGCAGGCAGAATGGAAGCACCATGGGTGGGTAACCCAGTTTAGATTTATTTTGGAATTCCGTTGGACAGTTTTTAAACCAAAATACCCCAAGGTTTGATTCTACACTACATCTGGACACGCAGACACTGCACCACCACCCTCCCACTGGATGGTGCGATGAACTGTGAGAGATATGTGCGTGTTTAAACATAGAGCGGACGGTTAGCCTTCTGCTATAAGCTATACAAGCCCTTGCTTCCATAACACTTGAACCAGCGTGCTTTTGAGTCATGGTTGTGAAAGCTGTGCACAGTGAAGCCTGCTACTTGTAAACCTTGAATGACCACTACAGAGTTATCTTATCACATAAGATTTTATTGATACAAGTACTGCCAAACAAATTGTCTTTTATTTGCATTCGAGATTTAATCGCACTTAGTGAATACTTTAAAAAAAAAAAAGTGATCTATGCTCGTTTTCATATTTTTGCATGTGTCATTGATTTCGAATGGTAATGAGAAGCTTTTCTCACAGCAGCCTCAGCATGGGTCACGCCACCCAGCAAAGTAAACAACGCAAATGAAGGTCAAATGTTATTTCACGCCTCTTGTTAAATGTCAGATCTTTTATGGAGTGTTTCTCGCCACACTCGTCACTAAAGTAGAGGAGATAATAAGCGGCTGCTGAGCGTAAATGGGAACATCAGACACTTTGACGGATGCACCTTTGGTTTACTTATGTTGGTCGTTACATTTATTGTGTTGCCAATCAGTCTTTCATGTTAATGTAAAAGCTTTTCTTTTGGGTTATAAGTTCAGATGTTTTTGGAGGGGATCTGTGTGTAATCATTGGTGCTCATGCGATCTCGATTATTTCCTTTCTCAGGTTCTTTGTCTTCTTGAAGTGGTCTTTTAATCATCCTTGAAAATGTCAAACAATCTTACTTAGGCTCATAACGCCGATGACTGTAACCCTGTTTTTATCAACTGAAGCTTTTGAATAATCCCACGTTTGGCAAAGCTGTTTTCTACTCCAGCGCCGCACTATTAAAATCATCTTTATAAGTGTTTGTGGCAAATTATGTATTATTACACAATTCTTCTTTTTAGACGACTGTTTGATTGTACAGTACTAGCATTTAACACCATAACTGAAGTTTACTTTATACAGACCTTAAAAAACTGATTTACCTACACGTTACAATCTGAACTAACATTTTTAACATCTTTTTTTTTTAATGACCATGAAAATGTTGCTGCAGCACAACAGTTGTGATATATACATAAGTAATAAAATGTCCCCTAATGGGCTTTATCTGTGGTTCAGTGACACAAATCTAATAAGAGTGCAGTTCAAACTTGGCAAGAAATGTAAATTTTTTATTCAGATCTTGCTGGCATCAACAAAACAAATTACTATTTATATTTAACTATGAAAAATAGTAATTTATAGACACACACACATATATATATATATAGAGAGAGTTTTGGAGCATTTAAACACAAAACAACACCCCAATGCCCCACACTCCTCACATACAGGACTACAGATCTATTTTTCTACCTGGAATGTATCCACTGTTTATTTTACCTCTAATGCACAAAGTCATTTCCGTTTTCTTTAACAAATAAATAAAAGAGTATAATTGAACCAGCACAGAGTTACTCAGTTATTGTAACTGCTAGGGCTGGGCAATATATCGTGATTCAAGATTTATTGCCTTTTCTATTTTGGCGATATAAAAAATGACAATATCGCCTATATCAAGATATATCTATATTTTTCTGACTAGTTTTTATTTATACACCACACAGTATAAATCACATCATACACATATTTAATATTATTCAAAGAGTGCAGTCAAACAGTGTCCTTTACAATTTTAATACATTTCTGAGATCTATATTTTTATAGCTTATTTTGTATTAAAATACTCGTTTTAGGAGTCGTTGCTTTCATTACTTCTCAGAACAGCATAAAAATCACAGTTTGATGGATCACTGAGTGCATTCTAACCCAGACCTTCCCCTAAACAAGCCACACCACAGAACTCACGCACACGTGCTGTCCCTCAGAGGAGAAAAAGCTAAAGTGGCACATATCGTACAGCTGTTTGTTAATAAATATGCTTGCGTGGCATTTTTCATCAGCAAATTTAACCCAGAATTGTGTTTCTGATCAGACTTTATTAAGTTTAAAATATCAAGAATAATATTTTGAGAAAAAATATTGAGATATGAGTTTTGGCCCATATTGTCCAGCCCTAGTAATTGCTCTTAGTTTTTTTTTTTTTTAAAAGCCGGACTCAAGTACCTGAAACTAAGTAAATCATCCTTCAGCAGGATGGCAGGGCCTGTGTTAGCAGAAAACACAGTGTTGAGTATTTTGCATTAAAAGAGTTAATGTGATGTTTAAAGACTGTGGTATTTGTTTGACTTTCTTATGACAGACTTTGAGTTTTTGCAGAGTATGATGTTATTCATGTGAATTGCTCACAGACACTATTAATCTGTGTATCTGGAAAAGCTAAATAATCATGAAAGTGAGGTTTATTTTTTATAGGATGTCACATGAATCAATGCAATATTGACCACAACATTAATTCAGAGAATAATTGACACTGTACACCACTTATTTTGTTTTTTTTATTTATTTTTACTGTCGATTGGTTCGCTTGTTAATTTTACAATTTGATTTCCACTACTTTTTTTAATGCTATGTTTTTTTGTTGTTATATTGCTAATCAATCAATACATTATACCAATCTACAGTGAACTGCACTAAACTCACTCAAAATGTTATGTTACAATCTAAAGATAATGAGTATTACCAACATTTACTAAGTTATAAAGCTGGGGTTTCTGAGTTGTCTGTGTTTAAGAAAGTGCAAATAGTTGTAATACTACTCATATATTAGTCAGGATGAAATAATACGTAGTGATTACAGATTATCTCTGAGTTACAGGAAAGTCCATGTTTGAGTAACATTTCCTTTATATGGGGTCTGGCAGGCAGATGAAAAGCTGATGAAGAGCTCCCACACAGCTCTGTTTTATTTCAACACGGTACCTAAAAGGATGACGCTCACTGTACAATTAGTTGTATTCCAACAGTCTTCTACTGCCATATTTAGCTCTGTTTGATCTAATAGATAGGCTACTCCTGTATCTCTTAAAAACAACTTCTAAACGTACAGTACATACAGTGGTGATTGAAAGTCAGGGCACCCCGGGTCAACATTTGTATAAATGTGAATAATGAAGCCGAGAAGCTGAAAAAATCTCCAAAAGGCTTCAAATTACAGATGAGACATTCCCATAATATGTAAAAAAAATTGGGTTTTATTTCCATCGTTTACATTTTCAAAATAACAGAAAAGGAAAAAAGGCGTGTGCAAAAGTCTTGACACCCTATATACAGTAGTTAATACCTTGTAGCGCTGCCTTTGGAAAGCTGAGACCTGAATTAACTTAGAGTCATGGCTTGTTCTGTCATCGTAAAGGAAGACCAGGTGATGCAAATTTCAAAGGTTTTAAAATACGCACACTCATCTGACCATGGCCCAACAATCCAGCACCATGGAAGACTTTAGTAAGGAAGCTAAACTAAACTCACTAAAATTTCATTTACTCTTGGTTGACTACAAAAGGTGTTTAAAAGCTGTGATACTTGCCAAAGGGGGCGCTATAAGGTATTAACGATACAAATAAAACCCTTATTTATTTATTTTTTTTTTTTGTTGCATGTTATGGGAATGTGTCATCTGTAATTTGAAGCCTTTTGGAGATTTTTTCAGCTTCCATTGGCTTCATTATTCACATTCATACACATGTTGACCCAGGGTGCCCTGCCTTTTGATGACCACTGTATGTGTATTTTTTCACATTATTTAACACTTTTTCTAACCATGTGGGCTATCATCTTCACACTTAAAAAAAATGTTTATGAGAAAGTGACAAAGAACAGGATTGGTGATTAAAAAAAAATCAAACTTGTTTCGGTTGCTCATGCTGCCTGTGTTTAATGTTTAACCACCCTTCCCTTGTCAGAGGGAGGAGGATATGCTGTGTGTTGGCTAATGCATTGCTCACACTGAGGTGAAACCACACAAACTTGTGTAGGCTTTTCGGAATAAAACCAGGACTGCAAAGACATGGACAGCAAGAAAGGCCACATTCTGGACTTGTTAACGTGAATGGAACACTAACAGGTATCTAGAAAATAGCAGGAGTGCAGAAGAGTGGTCCTTGGTCTTCTGTTTGGCTGAAGGCTACTTAGGTTTTGTGAGGATCACATTTTTTAAGAATTCCAGTGGATTTTTACAACAAAACAAACTTTTAGTTTGGTTTATTTCTCTTTTGGTAAAGCGGTCACCTCTGGATCCTGGCTCTAATCACTGACTGCACTCTACTCTACTGATAAGCAAATCAATCACTAAAAAAAGGAAAATCTCTGCTTACTACAAACAATGAGCGAAGAACTAGAGATACCAGACGACAAGGACTGGAGCGAGCTGGAACCAAACTATGGCATCAAAATTTTCCTGACCATCCTTTACAGCCTCATCCTGTTGACAGGCATTGTGGGAAATTCAGTCACTATCAGAGTTGCACAGGTGCTGAAGCGTAACGGCTACCTGCAGAAGAATGTGACCGACCACATGGTTAGCCTGGCATGCTCAGACCTGTTAGTGCTCCTTATAGGTATGCCCGTAGAGCTCTACAGCGCCATTTGGTTCCCATTCACATCAGGATCAGGCAACGTCTCCTGCAAGATCTATAACTTTCTGTTTGAAGCCTGCAGCTACGCCACCATCCTCAATGTAGCCACACTCAGCTTTGAACGATATATTGCCATTTGCCACCCTTTTCAATACAAAGCCTTGGGTGGAAGAAGAACCTCAGCTCTTATTGCCTTTGCCTGGCTGGTGTCCATCCTAGTGGCACTGCCTCTACTTATTGCTACTGGAACTGAGGGCTACATCCCCAACCTCCAGAACACACCTGCACAGAATCTGACTTTCTGCACTAATCTGAGAGAGCGCTGGGTGATGTACAGGGTCAGCATCTTTGTGGCTTTTATAGTCTACATGATTGTGCTGGTGTGTGTGGCCTTCATGTGCTGGGCTATGATCCTGGTCCTACAGAAGCCTCTGGGGTCAATGGATGCAGGAGTCAATGGAGTCCAAAGGCCACCAAAGCATGAAAGTCAAAAGGTTAAGACAGCCAGGAAGCAGACCATCATTTTTCTGGGTAAGAACAAACTTTAGTTATCTCTAATACATATTAGTGTTTTCTGATCTTTTATGTACACCTTATCCTCTCACAAAACAAGCACTTAAAAGAACACTTCCTGTAACATGTTAACTATGGTTACCACTTATTGACATAAATTACTGATTCTGTCTAAGTCACCTGAAAGCACTGATATATATTCATCCATCTTATACCTGGAGGCGCTGCTGTAGATACGATGGTGGACATGACTTTGTGTGATAACAGAGGTACTTACCAGTAGTAGGTAGTGAAGTGTTATTGAGATCTTGTCTTTCTGTATAAATGGACTGAAGTAAGTAAATGTAAGATTAAACCAAAACAGTAAAAGGAATTAAAGGTGTCTCTTAATTAGAAGTGTTTATCCGATGTTTATAGTCTTATTGTGGAGAGCTTTTGATTTTTGTGAGTGAGGTACTTGATGAAGTGTGCATGTGAATGTGATCCCAAATATTAAGCATTAAGCCTTAGAAAAAAGGAAGACACAATAATTATAATCTCTATTTAGAACTTCAATGACAAAAAGCATGCTTCACAATATCAGGCACATTTGCCCATTGGCACTCACACACCAATGGTGACAAAGCTGCCAAATCAAAAGCCCAAACCTCTAGATCAGAAGACGTCCCCTCTACGACCTAATCCACAGTTGACCATGTACAGCAATTTATTTAATACAAATTGCAGAAATAGACTGAAACTATACAATGACCTACTCATGATTCCTCATGTTGCAGTACTGTTGATAAACGGTTTTATACGACAGAGAAAATACAAACACTTTTGTTGAAAAAATTAAACATTTAAAATAATGTCAAATAATGCTCAAAACATTAATGTGGGGAATTAAGCATTACACAATCGCAAAATGCTATCAGAGCGTGACAAAAAGAGAAATTCTCATTTTGAGAGAAAAAGTTGAAATTTGAAGCAATGTCATGATTGTTGTGAACAAAATGAAAAGTATTTGATTATCATACCAAATGGTCGTCTGGAAGCAGGCTTGTAATCAGAGGGTCATCACTGTGGCATGTTGAACAAGTCCCTTTACCCTAACTGCTCCCTGGGTGCTACACTGTGGCAGCCCACTGAAAATGGGTTAAATGCAAAAAATAATTTCACTGCACTTTCTAGTGGAAGTGGTGGCTTGAATCTCACCTGGGCCATCACTGTGAGATGTTGAGAAAGTCCCATAACCTCAATCCAACAGCTCCGACGTATACAATTGGCAGCCCACTGCTACCCTTTGGGGAAAATGGTTAAAATGCAGAGAAGAATTTCACTACGGTGATGAATAAAGGTTACGTTATTATTGTGGTGGGTTCCCCTTTATCTAAATATCATTATTATTATTAAAGGCATTGGATGGATGGTGAAATACTGAAGCATTTTTTTTTATCTAAATCAAACTTTACATTTGTGTTAATATGTCTCGTAAAAACAATACACATTTGTTGATCATGTTAATTGTAAGAGACCACATGGATCTGAACATTTTTATTGATTACATAGAAGTAGCAAGCAAAGGTAACTACCCCAGCCCCACCATCACCCCTAAACCTACCACCACCCCACCCTACCTCTGTTTATATATCGAGTGTGGGATACCTGGATGCAGTGTGTGTGCTGCTGCTTTAACCTGATGCTTTAATGTTGCTTAGTGTCCCAACTGCTTCTACAGTTTTCTCCATTTAAATGATTAATTACACACACTGCTTTTAGTGCAGCATGTGCTGCTGCAGAGACACCATCTGTGGACAGTAAGGATGAGTTTACACAGTGCTTTTACTTTGCACAGCTGTGCACAACAAAGTGATGTCAGCTCCTCAAGGCCCTCCAGCACAAGGATAGAATTAAAGTTAGAACAGATGGGTAGCTTTTTTTAATACCCCTACTATTTACCTCCCTGACTTTCTCTTATGTTTTCAAGGATTGAAAAAGATTCTCATCAGAAAATCAATGTACAATCTTCAAAGAGACCTCCCAGTTAGAAATTGAGACTGTCAGGTGTGCAGGTGCAATTTTCTTTTCTAGATACCCAAACGGTGGGTGCTGGAGGTGACTTCCTGTACATAGAGAATCATCTTGGTCGGGTGGATAGAGACAAAAGGAGTGTATGGCTTTGGGCGAGAGTCACAGTGTCTGCGGCGCTGCTGAGAATGAAGCAGATAGTAGACAAACTCCCTTTGTCTCTTAGTCATTCAACAAACATGTCACAGATGGTGACCACATGCACACAAAGCACATCGAGCCAAAACAAGACATGGGCCGAGGGTTTCACTGATATTGAACTCTGTGTTTGATGAAGGAAAGAGTCAAATCAGGAAGATATGTGAAATCTGTTCCGAAGTGCAAATATCTTAAAAGTAAATCTGGCTGAATATTTTTTGCATGGTTATCTGTTTGAAATGGGACAGCTCCAAGTTGAAACATTTCAAAAGCACAACAGAGAAGTTTAGTAAAAGTTACAGCCCATACAAACCAGCCTAGTGCTACAAAATAGTCTAGTTTTCTCTGGTTGACAAAAACTAAAGACAAACCAAAACTAAAACATTTGAATCCACACACACTCAAAAAAGCTTAAAGTTTCCTCTTCACCTAATTAAAAATGATTTGTAAGATTGTTACATTCTATTGCTGGGCATCTTCAACACTTTAATTGTGCTGTGATTTAACGTGCGTTCACTCTGGCGAATCCGAGCATTTTAGCTCCTCTAGGATTCTGCTCACAACACCTTCAATATTGTACAGTCTAATTAAAAATATCCCAATTAGGAGGTCTCGTCTGGTTTGGAGTACAATTTCCATCCATGCATCTCCCGACCCACTTGCTCCTTTACAGGGTCACGGGGGTCTGCTGGTGCAGATCTCCATCGGGCGCCAGCCTATTGGCTTAAAATAGAAAAAAATGTAAATAATCTGTCTTTGGAAATTTAAAAATGGATTCATAATCATCAATAATAGAATTGATTATCTTTTTTTTCCCCCACCATCCTTAGTCTTGATTTGTTTTCAATTGAATCCACACCTCTGACTGAAATAAAGAAATAAATGATAAAAAAACTTGCCATAAAACATTAAAAAAGGCTAATCTGCAGATGGAAAGCAGTGAATAAGGGCAGGTGTGTGTGGATGTTCAAAGAAACCCACAGGAATAGACAGGTTGAAGCATGTTTAGGGCAGATGATGTGCTTTAATTGTAAGCAGTTCAAAAATTGTGCTACGAACATAAATGGAGCCAAATCAAGGTGATAAAAATTACCAGCTGTCCATTCTCTGTCCACTACACCCTTAGAATTAGCCTAACGCAGGGATTTTCAAAGTCTGGTAGAGTGAGCTATACACACGCACACACACACACACACACACACACACACGCACACACACACACACACACACACACACACACACACACACACACACACACACACACACACACACACACACACACAGATTTTAAAATGTCAAATAAGCGCCTATCAATATTTGACACAAGAATCAATGTTTTCCAATTTAAATACATTTCGGCATATGACTGAATCAATGAAAACAGTAAATGAGCTTAAACAACAACATTGTTTACATTGTAAATTGTACATTCCAGAGAAGTGGAAACTGTACACTGAAAAATAGTTAGAATATCTGTAGCATTAAATAAATTGACCAACTGATGAAGCTGATGAATTAGTTTTGTCTTTCTACATAGTAGTTCATAAATTGGGTCAGACGATGCTATCTGTAGCACCACATCTAGCCCTACATTCTCTACCACTGAGAGTGGTCAACAATCCACTGACTTTGTTCATCTGTCACTCATGGACTTATTCATTTTGGCTCTGAACCCTGTCATCTTGTTGAGTGTGAATAGATAGTTTTCACGGCGCGTCATCAACCGCATCATCAACCCAGAAGTCGCCATTTTAGAGAGAAAGCAGTAGGTCTACAAACAGCAAGCAGACAAGAAATTCCCGAATTTCGAGACGAAATGGTGCACAATAGCCGTGTTTTTGGCTGTACCAATCGGTCAAACAGTGAGACACATTTGGAATTTTATAAATTGCCAAAAATCTTTACAAATCAGGGAGAACAATCTCACAAGTTATCAGAGGAAAGGAGGCGCTTGTGGCTAGCAAAGCTAAACCAGGATCTATGAGGCAAAAATCTGGACTATTATGTTTCTTGATATCACCAACTACCTGGATTTCACCACGCCCAGACAGCAGAAGACCTTCAATCTTATAGAAGTTTGGAGGTCGGTTGCAGCCGCAGGGGCTCGCGTTAGCAACAGATATACTGTATATTGGCAGATAACTCAGTCAGTTCTAATAATTTCACAGTGAACCTGCAGCCTAGGTACTATAAATTAGTATACTGTACAACCACCAGGCAATTCTAGATTTAGGCAAATCAAACCATTATAGTCCGTTAGATGCGACTACTCTGGACCTCGAGCCTCGGATTGCTACACCTACTACATCCAGCGACCTGTGAAGCAGCGGAGCTTCATGCCAGCGGAGGAGATGTAAACCGTGTGATCGGAAGCAACAGCGGGGCTAGCAACCAAGCTAAAAGCTAAGCTCAGAGAACGCAGCTTCCTTCCATCCTGTGTTCTAATGTCCGCTCCCTGGATAACAAACTGGATTACCTGAAGCTGGATTTAAATGCAAGACGGGAGATGAGGACGGTGGTGTTTGTATATACACCAATAACAACTGGTGCAACAACGGTGAGCTAGTCTCGTGTCACTGCTCTCCTGATGTAGAACTACTGACTATAAAATGCAGACATTGTTCTTCCCTGATCTGTTACAACTTTTGGCAGTCTATAAAACTCCATGTTTTTCACGGTCTGACCGATTAGTACAGCCAAAATTATGGCAATAGTTCACCATTTCCTCTCAAAATTCGGGATTTGTTCGTTTGTGTGCTGTTTGTAAACCTGCTACTTACCTTCAAAATGGCGACTTTTGGGTTGATGACGCACCGTGAAAACCCTCTATAGGTGACACACTGCGGTCAAGCCAGCCGTGGTTCGCATTTGCCTGGTCAAATCAGCCGCACGTTGTTTTCAAGTGCGAGAATTTACTAACACTTACGGTAATCATAATGAGACCTCCCTGCAGAGCTGCTGGTAGAGACTGTGGGTCAGGCTGCAGTCTCACAATCAGACCCATGAAAATTACAATACTTTTACAGTAATAATTATTATTACCTTCAGTAATAAACTGAAGATATCACGAAGGTATGCGTCCGGATTTCAAAGTAAAGGACGACATGAGAGAAAAAAGCTCCCACAAGTAGTCTGTAATTCATATAAACATTTAAGGATATTTCACCCAACTTTGACATAAAATAAAAAACTTTTTTTTCCACAAGTAGTCCATGATTCATACCCTGCTGAACTTTGTATTTCCTAGACTACTTGCATGCATAATATGAGTTTTCCTGTTTCTTGTTGTGGTCTCTGCATCAGTATTATGTGTGTAGCGGGAACTGGTACAATAAGAAAGGTTCTGTGTATGTATTTTAATATTAATAAGGCTACATTGTTTTTAAACATCACATTTTACATTTCAAACCATTTCGGGGTGAACCTGTAAATTTCTGCTCAGGCTTCTCTTCAGGTAACAGACAAAGCAAAAGAAACACACGCTCTATCTTTAAACAGCGGATGGTCAGTCCACAAGGCAATGACAACGCCAAACTGACGCCGATTTACAGACAAACCAAATTTAAACAGGTCGCTGACGACAACCGATTACTGGTGCACAACAACTAACGTGAAGGGTAGACGCAGCTGCGTGCTGACGAACTTGAATGAATCTGAAGCACAACAACTAGCACAGACACACCTTTAGACACTGAGCAACACATAGACATACGCACAGAGACAGACAGTGAACAAGGACCAGACAAATAGGAAGACACTCACAGAGAGACGTAGCCAGATAGGGAGACAGACACCATAAAGACCACACTCCAACACACCTATCCACACTTACACTTGTGATCAGAAAGCAACCGTAGACACAACACCTTAATCAACTCAGCTGAGGAGAAAGAGGTCACACACACTTTCCCCCTTTCTTCTTCTCCCTTATGTAATAATGTTTACCGCAATTTCTTCTGGTTTATTTTTTCTAGCATGTTGTGCCCCCCCATAAGAACTCTGGCAACCCCCAGGTGAGGCACGCACCACACTTTGAAAACCCCTGGCCTAAGGTGTGAAACCACCCCTAAACACATGAAAGGGCATGAAAACAAAAACAACAACTGGACTAAACAAAACTAAACAAATCAGCAGCAGTCACCAGGGAGGGATGGGTGGCTTGAGCAGGTTGTCCACTTCAAGATAGCTCTTCCCTGAAACACCTGAGAAGCCAAAGGGTACCACCACAGCTGCTCAAGTGGCTATTAGGGGAGCGCAACCCCAAAATCAGAGAGATGTGAAATTTCTCTCAGAGAAACAATGATTCATAACCTGCACCAAATTCCCTGAACATCAACATGGGTTTCTGATAGTAAGGCAAACCCTGGCACCGGCAGACATGGGCAGAAAGCAGCGACTTTAGTATTTTAATGCTAAAAAAATAGCTGGAGACTTACGACAATAAAGCATCAAATGCTTAAAGAGACTTCAGCTCACACTACTGTAAAGTTGTAAACTATATATAAATAAAAAAATAACAGACTGATGTAATAAATGAATGTCTGAATTACAGAAATGTTATAGAAATGTTGGAAAGCTAACAAGGTTTGAGCTAGCAAAACTGCCTCTAAGCTCCACCCTCTCCCATGAGTTCTCTGTATAAAGCCACACCCCCTTGACCTTGAACTCAATATGACAAACAACAACTCTCCCAAAGCAAAACAAATAATGAGTTGTCCAAAAGAAAGGCAGCAATCTGATCTGCATCACTTTTCATTCCCTTCAGATGCCTCATTTGTGCTCAGAATTTATGGGAATGGTGTCATGTGCTGCGTGCATGTGGGTAAAGGTAGGGACAAAAGGGGGCGTGGGCTGGATGCAAAATAAAGGTATCTGATTGGTTCTTACCATTCGGACTGAATGGTAGGGACTGGTCCAAGTTTTTACATGATTCCAGCTGCAACAGAGCTCTGATTCTTTTTGTTCTTTCTTCCGATCACATATTGACAACTCAGGTTGGAAGGACCCAGTCCACCCAGTATACCAAAAAGTGTTTCTGAACAGCATCGCAGACCCTGCCTTTAATCAATAGGTGCTCCTTGATTGGCTTTGATATGTGAGCCAAACTACAAAGTCATATCATAATCAAACATGATCTTTCTCTTTTTAACTAGCTAACAGTAGAGCATACATTTAGATAAGAGCAAGGCATTGTCAAACATGCTATTATTCAGGAACAATGTCAGTGTTAATTTTGTTGACAATAATCTAAACAAAAACCTTTCGTTGACTCGTTGTGTGACTAATTTTGGACGACAATTAAAGGAGAACTGACAACAAAAATTTAAATGACATCTCCGTTAATGATTGACTAACGACGAAGAAACGTGATGCAAATGATGACATTGGCTGGCCGCACAAGCTGCTTTACCCTCAATGCCCGGATTGTTTTCTTTTTTGACCAATTAATCATCAATTTGTTCTCTATTCATCTTCAGATTACCCTGACTGTATTCACCTTTATTAAGTCGACATTCCAACACAATGGGTTAAAGTAATGAAATAAAACATGTACAGTAGCTGGTGATATGCACCTATTCAAGACATTTCAACACTCCTCCTGAGTCTGTAAAAAATCCCAATGGACAAAATCCCATTCTCTCCAACAACTGACCATCACCATAAACATTAGTTATGGTTCATTGCTGCAGCAACAGATATATACATAATAGTAGTTACATTGAAAGATTGGACCTGCAAGCTGTCAAAATTCTCAGTGACTCAATAGTAAATCTAGTAACATTAGTAAAGGAAACTTCTTTGGCTTGTTGAGTTTTCCTTAATTCACACTTTGTTTCACCTCTTGCTTTATTGATTGTCTCTTGAGGTTCAACTTTTTATGTATTATCGCTTTTTTAAGATCATGATTTATTTATCCATGTATTACCTCCCTTTAGTCCTTTTTCCTAATAAAACATCATTCATTCAGCACAAAGTCTATTTAAAACTTTGGAATTGAAGTATCTGCTCAAAAAGATCTAGACTGAGAGGCCGTTTTGTTAAGTTCTGTATCATTTACAGTAGCTGTAAACATCTGAACCACTACAAGAGTGTGAATGGCTTACAATCATGCCGTCACTTTCACATTTAATTTGCATTGACATTGTGATGAAACAGACTTAATATAGTAGTAGAAAATGACTTTAGAAACATTTAAAAACATTTTTTTTTTACATTACTTTGACTGAGCAATCACTGAGAGACTTCTGGTTTAAAATACCTATGGTTGATGAGACTGTATGTTTGCTCGCACGCAGCTTCATCCATCTTTTAAAGCGGCATTATCCAGACTAGGGTCATGGGGGGGCTGATGAGATATAATTAAAGCAATATATATATATATATAAAAGACACAATTCAGCAGAGGTGTCTTCAAAAAAGGCTCCAACCTTGTCTCTCTGTGCAGAGTTGATCTACAGAGAAAGGCAGGAGCCAGGCAGATACAGCATCAAAGCACAGCTCAGACTTTAGAGAGATATAAAGCTCTGGACCAAACTCACTATTCTGACTGAATAGCAAAATAATAATGGGAATCCCCTCATATACTGTATGCTGTTTTTGGAATAACTCTAGTAAGTGCTGAATTTGTGGTGGGTTTAGAGAAAAGAAAAAAGTGATCATAAAAACATTTTACCATATTCTCTCTAATTTCATCATCATATTTGGATGTGCTGTGTGTATTTGTGCTATTTATTTTATTTTTTTGGAGGGGAAAACAAAACAGTAAAATTGTCTAATAGAGTGAAAGAGAAGTGTTGCCCTTGCACTTAGCACAGCTATTAAAGCTGCTCTTTTTATTTGGAACTTTTCTTTATTGCTGTTTTTTTCTTAGTTTAATGGAAGCTTCTGCCTTCCAGCTGCTGCCCCTGCACATGTGGACTGACCCAACAAATTCAGCGGTCGTGTCCATCACTAAGACATCTCCACCCCTGATGTTTCCCATCTTGGTAAAAACAAAAGTATTTGAAATATAGATGAGTTTTCTCCTTGATGGAGCTCCTTTGTTATAAATAACTTTTTATTCTGTTTTGTCGTCACGGTTTAGGAGAGTCATCTTGTGCAGGACAGAAGATGAATTGCTTTTAATAGATTTTCTCAGTCACTTTATTGCAGCATTGGTGAAATAAA
This sequence comes from Gouania willdenowi, assembly GCF_900634775.1. Taxonomy (NCBI): domain Eukaryota; kingdom Metazoa; phylum Chordata; class Actinopteri; order Blenniiformes; family Gobiesocidae; genus Gouania; species Gouania willdenowi. Next base: position 29,207,164 of record NC_041064.1, on the reverse strand, counting down.
ATTAATTCTTATATGTTCTGCCTTTCTGTTTTTGGCCTGTAACCTTTGACTTTAGAAGAGAACAATAGCTAGTCTAAAAAAGGCACAACATCCACGAGAGTGTGTTTTCATTTTGCAACTTTTGTCATAGAACTTAATATACTTATTTGTCACATATGTACAAGTACTGTACATACATGAAATTTGTTCTCTGTTTAGCCCTGAGGAGCATTGGATATACCATGTAGTGCTCAGGGAGCAGTTAGAGGGTTAAAAGTCTTGCTCTCAACGTCCCACAGTGATGGCCCACGATGGATTCACCCTCCAATTACAAGCACTCTTCCTTAACCCTCCTATTGTCCTCAAATATCAGTAATGGCCTAGTATGAATGTAGTGTGTGAGTGAGCGTTGGTGCTAGTCGGAGGGGCTGATGGCACACTATGGCAGCCTCCCATCCGTCAGTCTGCCCCAGGGCAGCTGTGGCTACAATAGAAGTTTACCATCACTAAGTGTTGAGTGAAAGAATAATCCCTTAATTCTGTAAAGCGACTTTGAGTGTCCAAAAAAGCGCTACATAAAATGAGTGTGTTATTATTATTATTATTATTATTATTATAACACATTTTACCTTTGGGGTCAATATGGCCCCAGGGACATTTGGCTCCAGAAAAAGATTTTTTTTAAATTGTTGACCAAGTTTTTGTGTCAGGCACTTTGTTTATTTGTTGAATACATAAATAACCCCTTGATAATGACATATTGACCTGTTCTCTAGCACCACCATCAGGCCAAGTTTTTAAATTAGAATTAATTTATCTTGAATAGTTTTCATCCAAACCTCAAATTTACTGATGACATTAATGACCACAAGATGATGATGTGATGATGATATGACTTTTCCTGCTGCGCCACCATCAGGTCAAACTTTCAGTTTTAGAGTTGGTTTGTCTTAAAAATCTTTCATCCAAAGCCTTATTGACAGTAAAACATTTTCTGGAGGACTTTTTCAAAAAAGAGAGAGAGCTTGCAGATTGCAATACACACAGAGCACAATAAGGAATTATTTGGGTCAAATTAACCCAAGAGGAATACCAATGCATGCAATATTCAATGTTCAACACATTGAAAAAATATAATCATGATAGTTTTATGCTTAATCAATTGTAACCATCAAATTAGGAAAAGGCATGAAATATGAAGTAAAAAAAAAAAAAAGAGTCCCTCTACTATTGTTTTATCACTAGCATTGATATCTTCTGTGTGGGCCAAACACCACTTGTTTGCATGTCATGCAGGTCAAAAGTCACCATAGTAATTACAAAGTGTACAAAAATATTGAGATGAGAAATTTGGAGCCTTGGGTTCTGGAAAAAACAGCAAACAAACAAACAAAGTTAAATCTACCTCAGCAGACAGAGTTTGGAAACCACTGAACAAATGCTCATATTAGTACTAACGTGTCTTTGAAGATCTCTAAACTTTGATGACAAAAGTGTGTAATAAAAACAAAGAAGTACCCCTTGAAAGCAACATATAAAGTGGATGCCATCTCACAGAGGAGAGTGTGAGACTGTTTTGGCACATTTAGAGTACTTTTACCCTTGTGTTGTCTTACCCTTCCCATCAGCCCCCGTCCTCTACTTTGCCGTAACAGCATCATAGCTCATGAAGTGTGACGACAGCCAAATTGCCACCGATGAACCTCTCTCCCACCGATCGATGGGGCTTATTTATTGTGTTTGACTGGATCTCCTGACTCCCTGTCAGCCTATTTATGCCTCTTGGGTGGCCTCTTTCAACCCTTTTATAGTCACATATAAAATAAACCTCAGAGTCAATTTGTCACAGCTCTCTGGGCAGTTAGATGACTTTGCCTCATCATCCCTCCTCTTGAACCTTCACTTATCGAATGTGCACTGAGTGACAGATGCATAGTTAATTAATAAGCTTCTGAGTGGCCTTGTGGCTTTCATCATAGTTAAAGATAGGTCATTCTGCTAGTGACAGCTCCACCCTCACAGGAGCTCCAGGGAGACAAACCTGTAAATGGTTGAGGAGTGACTGTACTTCGTAGCATTTTAGCACTAAGAGGGAAATTCATGTTACACACAAGGGCTATTTACTCATCTACTTGACAATACTGTATTGTACACTGCTCGCCACGACTCGAGTACCCATATGTAGCAAATGCACACAAATCCTTACTTACCTAGAAAAAGTACAGTTATTTGTGTTCAAATGTACTGTTGTAAAAGTTGAAGCACTGGCTCACGTACTTTACGGAAGTAAAAAGTACACATGTATCTTTTTTTTTACACTTAGGTTAAAAAGTAACAAGGAGTAGTTAACGTGATGACAGTAAAAAATATATGACTTCAATGACGTCAGAAAACATTTACAGTATAGAGCACAAAAAGTACCATCACACGCAATCGCAAAAAATCACTGCAGAGGCTTTTATCAGTGCAGTTATTTTCAGACAGAACTCTTCAAACAAGTCGCCTTAAGCCCGATTTAAGGTTCAGCATCAGGACCTACGCCGGGGGCATGCCGTCAATGTGACGCGGAGGTTGGCCAATTTACTTCTGCATGGAGGAAACGCCTTGCTATGTGATTGGCCGCCATGCCGCGAGGGGTTATGGCTGTGTGTTGTTGTTACAAATGAGCATTAAAAAGCCTTTGTTTATCTTACGGTCACAGAAAAATATGTTCTATGTTTTTTAAGCATCTTAAAATGTAATTTATTTCTGGATTATTACTTAACTTAACCTACTGTACCTAACCATGTGTGTTTTGTTGGACACAAATATTATTTATATTTATTATTTATATTTTTCAATATAAACATAGGAAACTTATAAACAAAGTATAAAAGTGTATCGAGCGGACTGTCGACTGCTCCGGTCAACAGTCACGCCATGGGTGAGGGGGGCCCAACCCCGCTGGCGGGGAGTTGGAGCGGGACAGCGCTGTAAAGGTCGCTTTAAACATAATGTCATGTCTGCTCCTCTGGCAGCCTCCACAGCATCATGGTCATTGTTTACTGTTAATGAAACACACACACACACACTGTATATACAGAGACGAGGCAGAGTAGCGATAATAACAATAAGGACACACCTTTTGTCTCTGATTGACTCTGTTTGGCGGTGTTTTGCGTGCTGCAGCCATGAAAGGAAATAATAAAACTCTGGCACTTTTAGTCAGTTTCGGTTCTCTCTGTGACTCAATCCACTGTAGAAATAACTCTCGTATCGCTCCGTGAAAAGTTGAAACATGGCGGTGTGACTGGAAAAGGCAGAGACCAGGCAGAGACCAGACCTGAGGTTTGGAGCTGACCAATCACAGCCCTAGCTGACTAGGAACTCAGGATTTTTGGGAGGTGCACATAAGGTTACGGGGGAGGGGGTCAACACCTACGTGCACCTACGGTGGGGGATTTTACGCAGAACCTTAAACCAGGCTTTAGAGAGGGTTCGTATGTTTGAGTAAAAACACAACAAAGCCAGTGTTTATGTATTGAACATTGTATTTTAGTGAAGATCTTTAACTCAATCACGCTTGTCTAATCTTGTTCTGTAACAATATACCTCTGCTTTGCTAAAAAAACAAAACAAAAAAAACATCTATTTCTCCCTTGAATTTTAGCGTCTTTTCCGTATTGATTAACTTTGACAAGTCTTAGTTGAAATATATACTTTATACATTTAATAAACAGATACAACTCGACCGGTCGGCCTTTCCAACACTGTGGTGAGGTGTCCAGCGGTGTGTGTCCTGGCTCTCATCTGTAATCAGCCTCTGACAGTGCCATGTTACTCTCCTTTTGGCCTTAACATTCAGACCTCAGACTTTTTATTCACCTTTGCCGCATTTTGCTCCGTAGCACTCAAACTTTTTACAGTTGTGTGCTGTACTAATGTGCTGCCACTCACTTCTTTTCAATTAGGAGCTGCACAATAACTGTGACCACCAAATAGATTGATAGTTTTTCTGACCTCCATTACTCACAAGCACTTCTACATCGTTCTCCAAAATCCCATTGGTCAGCAGACAGCTTAGATGCTAAACCATTCATGAGCTCCTTTGCATTGACTATTTTCAGATTTCAGATTTTCAGCAAACATACACTTATAGTATAAATCCTACTAAATATTTCATAAATGAGATCCCAGAAATCAGAAACCTACTTAAATACAGTAAGTACATTATTTTTACTCTGCTACTTTCATCTTAGTAAAAAACTTGGCCAGGACTACTCCATGTCTGAGTTAATTTGTATTAGGTTAGATATTCATATCGATCCATGGAATCCTGGAAGATGTGAGAATTTCCACCATTCCATAGATAGAAGGTTCCATGTGATCATTTCAACCATTCCATGGTCTCAGCGCCCTGTGTCTGCAGTCTGTCTCCTGCTCCTGGTGCAGACGGCTCCTTGTGATGTCTTCTTAACTTGGTCCTCTGTGCCCAGCCATGTTCCATTGTCCTTATTTTAACCTGTGTGTCTGTGTGCGGTGGGTGGGGTTTGTGCAGGGTGGGGGTATTTTTAATTATGTAAAAGCACCTTGAGTTTACACTGTGTTGTATGAAAGGTGCTTCTCTTTATAAATAAAAAGTGATTGATGGATCCTTCGATCCATGGAATGTTGGAAACTATCACATCTTCTCAGAATAGAAATAGGCATTCCATCACAATACTGACAAACTATAACTTTTATGGTTATTGTTTTGACTCCACCTGACTCAAAGTTTACCTTTTTCAAACTCCATGGAAAGCAGAGAAAAGCGACTTCACTAAACAGTATTCCAACAAATGGATGGAACTTTATTGGTGTGTTTGCCTGCTGGCCACACACATCGCTCTGCTCTGATATGGGTGCTGTGTTGTGATTTTGTGTGTGTGTTTGTGTGTGTGTGTGTGTGTTAAAGAGAAAGTGTGCAGATCTGAATGCCTCTCATTCAATTACGTTTTTTTCTTTTAGACTTGGGGGAAAAAAAGCTGCAACTGAATTGATCTGAGTGTGGCAGATGTACAGCCCAATACCAAATGGTCTACAGACCGGTCCGGGACATGGTGGTTGTCCTAGTGAGAGGGATGAATGGATTCTAACTGAAAACCACATTTGGGTCCTTTTCAGCCTCCCTTCAGGCAGGTTTATCTCACTAAATCACATTCTGGAATAATGAGGGATTTTGTTACATCTTGACTAATTCAAAAAAATCGTCATCTATGTGAGCCTGCCAAAATGATCTTCATCTCTACCTTCCTACCTATACACTCCAATCCCACAGCAGTTTCTCAAGGAAACAGAAGTCCAAATCCAGCCTTCAAAAACCACTTACCGACATGTTTTAAAAGGTCTCTTGTTTCAGGACACCAAATTTTAAAGCCATCTATTTGTCAAGTAATGGGTATCAGGGGTCTGCTGGTGCTTACTGTATATCCAGCTCACTTTGGGTATTAGGGCGTCCCTGTACAGAAGAGGCTCTTAAATATTTTTGGCTCAAGTACCCCCTTTCTCTTATTTCTGAATCCAAGTACCCCCTTTCTCTTATTTCTGAATCCAAGTGCCCCCTTTGTCTGACTACAACATTTTGCTTCGAAAACTATTAAAAACAACTATAGATTATAAAGATGGAATGAATGCATACCTGTCAAGTTTTGGATTTGAAAATAAGGGAAATTTTCTGGCGGCCACTACGAGCCATCCCACGCGCCCAACCAAGCTCCAGTATCCCTTATATTTTAAGATAGGTGTACAAGAAATCTAGAATACCCACTTTCAACCACTTACTAAACACAATTATGTGATCAGAATCTGGAAGGTCACCCTTTATTAACATAGAAATGCTGTGAACATTCCTACTAGGGCTGGGTGATATGGACCAAAACTCATATCTTAAAGGAGACATATCATGCCTTTAAGTCCTTCTTTTTTTCACATATAAATCATACGTGGTCTATATAAAGCGGAACTGCAATGTTTGGGTCTGAATTCCTCATTATTATAGCTCCACAGGCCCCTTTTCTACCCCTTTTTTTGATGTGGTTCTGACAGCAACTCGTTTTGGTGCGGTCTCTTTAAATGCAAATGAGACACTTCATACCCCGCCCCCTCTCCAGGTTGCAGAGGTGACGCTCGGTTCAACTCCACCCTGTTCGGCCATTTTTGTAGTTTGATAGAAGAGATACGATTATGTAGCGGCGCAGAAACTTTTTATTCACACATTATTTACAAAATGTCAACAACGGAAGACTTGTCCATCCAGCCTTACATGTTCGTGCCAGAGTCGGACCCGGCGGAGCGAGGCCATATCAAGGATCTAAAACGAGCACACAGTGCTAACATATGAAGACGGTGCAACTCCTAATGCTAATGCTAACAAAACAATGACAGGTACATCTTATCATCACACTTTTTAGCGTTATTTACAGCTTACCGAAGTGCTCTGTTCATGCTCTGTTCTCCAAAGATAGAAGGAATTGAACCCTCAATCAGACGAAGTCTTTCGGCAAATCCTTCTTTATACTGGCGGAGGTTGCTGAAGCAGTCATCCTTGAAGTGCTGCACGCACACAAAAATGACTTTACCCACAGATGTGGGTACATTTCCGTAAAAAATAAAACTCAACCAGGCACTTTGAAAAGGTTCTGATGCTGGGAGACGGTGTAATGAAGCGTGTGGGTTACTACATCCAGAAACTGAATATTTTGACTTATCCTCTCGTAACTTCGGCATCCTTGAGCTTGGACTACAAAATAAAAGCGAGAAATAAAAATGGCGGATTGCTCGAAGTGTTGGGCCTGGAGTCGATGTCCTAATTTGGCAGTTCTGCTGAAAATACTGTGACGTAATAGTTCAAAAAACGTAATAGAGAATAGAAAAATCGAAACAGATTGAAAAATATGACCAAAACAGAATATAAAGATATCAACGGAGCACCTGAAGAGACTAATCAATATGTGCACTCAGAAATTAATCTAACTGAGCTTTATATGCTGTTCTGAGAAGTAAAAGCAGCAACTCCTAAAACTAGTATTTTGATACATAATAAGCTATAATATATACATATATATGAAATATTATAGTTTTCTATATCGCCAAAATAGAAAACTCGATACATCTTGAATCTTGATATATCGCTGAGCCCTAATTCCTAAATTATAAAACAGCCTAAATAGCAACATAAATTAGTATATGAAGCACATGTGTTTATTTAATATACTTACAGTTTATATACAAGTCAACACGTTGCATATTTACTGTTAATTTCACATTGCTTGTCTTTAAGTTAGACATTAACATTTTATTTTCATTATATATATTTTTTTAATTTCTCATGATCACTCATGTAGTTCTCTGGTATTCACTAATGACTTATTAGACACATTTGTTGCAGATTTTACATCTTTGAAAACTTTTTGAAAGGAGTTTATATTTGTGGTGCTTGATTTTTCATGGTGACTTACGCGGTTCCTTCCGCTGTGGGAGACGCTACAATCTCAGTTATTCATCTAACAGAATGTGTAACTGTGTCACATCCTGCTGCTCTTTAGGAAGATAAACTCTCTGTCACATTTCACAACGTATTTACACCAGTTCTTTGTTTTTTCACCGGAACATCTTCATTCATCTCTTTTCTGAGTTGTTTCCGGGTTTGTTGCCGCTGTCAGCACTGATCTCGCAAGAACTGTCACTCAGGCCATTTCAGGTGGCAGTTCTCGCGAGGCTAATGGCGACGTTCAGTTTCGTAAGGCATCTTTGAATTATTATTACATTAAAATATGGGATAATTACGGGAAAATACTAATACGGGAAGATGGCGGGAAAGAGGGGTAAAATACGGGAGTTTCCCGGCTAAAATGGGATACTTGACAGTTATGTGAATAAGTGATAACACACATTTTAAAGAATTTCATTTTGTAAACAAGTGGAAAGAAACAGTTTAGCGCAGTGATTCCCAACCTTTTTTGGATCGTGACCCCATTTTGATATCAAGAATTTCTGGCGACCGCAAATATATTTTTTTCCAGAATTAGTATTTGATCATGTTTGAGCTAATATATATATATTTACTGCATTTTAGTTTAACTACATTTATATTTCACAAAGTAAAAGTATAGAAATTGTTTGAAGAAGAAGAAGAAGAAGAAGAAGAATAAGAAGAAGAAGAAGAAGAAGAAGAAGAAGAAGAAGAAGAAGAAGAAGAAGAAGAAGAAGAAGAAGAAGAAGAATAATAATAATAATAAGAATTACAAAATTTCAAAAATCTATTTAAAATGTCCAGAAGGTTGAAAAACTCTGACTTAGTGGCTCCTGAATAGAATTATTTCTATAGATTAAAAAAAAAAAAACATTTTCAGTCATATCTCGCTTAGGGTGAGACCAAGACCGACACTTAATTTGTAAATTTTCTATCTCTCTCTCTCTAGTACACCTTATAGTGCCAACACGTACCCCTATTTGAGAATCACTGCTGTACAGGATATACCAGTCCATTGCAGGGCAACAAAGAGACAACCATTCATCAACTGATACACTCCTCAGGCAATCTCAGCTGCTCCACTCAGCCTAACATTCCTATTTTTGGATTGTGGGAGGAAGTCGAACTACTTGGTAAGAATTAAATTCAGTGGAGTAATCTCTCTACACTAAACGATTCCTCCTTTTGTTGGAGGCAAACAGTATTTTTAGATACTTTTTTAAATCAGCAGTCAAAGCTGATAAGGTGAATTTTGTCAGACATGGAAAGGTCAGCAGCATTATAACCTTGAAGATTTGACTGCAGGCATTCATCCATGTCTGCACATGGAGCTCATAATTCAGGCTGCAGGAGAGTGACCACTCTTATGCTGTCTTGAAAGTAGGGTGAATAGCATTTTATGATGAATTAAAAGCTTCTACATCATTCTTAAACTTGTGCTAATGAAGACAGGATATCATCAACACACTAAATCAAATCAAATCCCAGATAAAAGGAGACAGAATCATCCAAACATGTATTTACTGTAAACTTATAGTAACAGAAGTGTGCATTGGCTTTCTTTGGGAATTCATAAAGATCAATGATTTGCTATATTGACATTAGAAATCAATGGTAAAGTTACCCTCATGACGGACTGACATCCTGTACAGCAGTGTTTTTCAACCTTGGGGTTGCCTGGAATTAAAATGGGGTCACCTGAATTGTCTAGTAACTGGTAAAAAAAATTAGGTAAAAACTGATTAATATATTATTATTATTTTTCAAACACACATCACACACAATAAATATCAAATAACTGTATCCTATACTTGAACATTCCATCCATCCATCCATTTTCTTCCGCTTTATTCGGGGCCGGGTCGCGGAGCCAGCAGTCTCAGCAGAGATACCCAGACCTCCCGATCCACACACACCTCCTCCAGCTGTTCTGGGGGAACTCCGAGGCGACACCAGGCCAGCTCAGAGACATAGTTCGTCCAGCGTGTCCTGGGCCTTCCACGAGGCCTCTTCCCAATAGGGCATGCCTGAAACACCTCCTGAGGGAAGCAACCAGGAGGCATCCGAAACAGATGCCCGAGCCACCTCAGCTGGCTCCTTTCAACGTGGAGGAGCAGCGACTCTACTCCGAGCTCCTCCCGGGTGACTGAGCTTCTCACCATCTCGAAGGGTGCGCCCAGCCACCCTGTGAAAGAAACTCATTTTGGCTGCCTGTATCCGCGATCTTGCCCTTTCGGTCCCTCCCTCCCTCTTCACCACAACAGTCCGAAACAGCGACCGCATCACTGCTGACGCTGCACCGATCCGTCTATGGATCTCATGCCCCATCCGACCCTCAGTCGTGAACAAGACCCCGAGATACTTGAACTCCTCCACTTGAGGCAAGCACTCTCCACCGACCCAGAGAGGGGAAGCCACCTTTTTCCAGTGGAGAACCATGGCCTCAGATTTGGAGGTGCTGATCCTCATCCCTGCCGCTTCACACTCGGCTGCAAATGTGCACGGTGAAGGTCCTGATTTGATTAAGCCAACAGAACAACATCATCCGCAAACAGCAGAGATGAGATCCTGAGGTTCCCAAATCGGACTCCCTCCGGGTCCCTGGCTGCATCTGGAAATTTTGTCCATAAAAGTAATGAACAGAACAGGTGACAAAGGGCAGCCCTGGTGGAGACCAACATGCACTGGAAACAGGTCTGACTTACTGCCGGCAATGCAAACCGGGCTCCTGCTGCGGTCATACAGGGAACGGACAGCCCTTAGCAAAGGGCCCCGGACCCCATACTCCCGGAGCACCCCCCACAGGGCACCACGAAGGACACGGTCGAACGCCTTCTCCAGCTCCACAAAGCACATGTGGACTGGTTGGGCGAACTCCCACAAACCCTCGAGCACCCGATGAAAGTTATAGAGCTGGTCCAGTGTGCCGCCACCGGGACGAAAACCCCATTGTTCCTCCTGAATCCGAGGTTCGACTATCAGTCGGATCCTCCTCTCCAGCACCCTGAAGTAGACCTTACTGGGTAGGCTGAGGAGTGTGATCCCTCTGTAGTTGGATCACACCTTCCGATCCCCCTTCTTAAAGAGAGGGACCACCTCCCCGATCTGCCAATCCAGAGGCACTGTCCCCAACTGCCACGCGATGTTGCAGAGACGTCTCAACCAAGACAGTCCTACAACATCCAGAGACTTAAGGTACTCAGGACGAATCTCATCCATCCCCGGAGCCCTGCCCCCGAGGAGCTTTCCAACCACTTCGGTGACGTCAGCCCGGGTGATCGGCGAGTCCACCTCTGAGTCCCTAGCCTCTGCTTTCTCATCGGAAAACGTAGCAGTGGGATTGAGGAGACCCTCGAAGTACTCCTTCCACCGCCCGACAACATCCCCAGTTGAGGTCAGCAGCTCCCCCCAGCACTGTAAACAGTGTTGGTGAAGCACTGCTTCCCCCTCTTGAGGCGCCAGATGGTTTGCCAGATTCTCTTCGAGGCCGACCGATAGTCCTCTGGGTCCCAGACCCAAGTTTTTGCCTCTGCGACCGCGCGAGCTGCAGCACGCTTGGCCTGCCGGTACCTCTCAGCCGCCTCCGGAGTCCTACCAGCCAACAAGGCCAGGTAGGCCTCCTTCTTCAGCTTGACGGCATCCCTTACTTCCGGGCGCCACCACCGGGTTCGGGGATTGCCTCCTCGACAGGCACCAGAGACTTTACGGCCACAGCTGCAAATGGCCGCATCAACAATGGAGGAGGAGAACATGGTCCACTCGGACTCCTTGTCTCCCACCTCCCTTGGGATCTGGGAGAAGCTCATCCGGAGGTGGGAGTTGAAGACCCCACTGACAGAGGGATCCACCAGATGTTCCCAACAGACCCTCACAACACGTTTGGGCCTGCCAGGTCTGACCGACTTCCTCCCCTGCCAGTGAATGCAGCTCACCACCAGGTGGTGATCGGTTGACAGCTCAGCCCCTCTCTTCACCCGAGTGTCCGAGACACGTGACCGGAGATCAGATGACACAACTACAAAGTCGTTCATTGACCTCCGGCCTAGAATGTCCTGGTGCCACGTGCACTTATGGACACTCTTGTGCTCGAACATGGTGTTCGTTATGGACAAACTGTAACTGGCACAGAAGTCCAATAACAGAACACCACTCGGGTTTAGATCGGGGAGACCGTTCTTCTCAATCACCCCTGTTCAGGTCTCACTGTTGCAGGGAACGTGGGCGTTGAAATGTCCCCCAGTAGAACAATGGAGTCCCCAGCCAACACTGGTGGCTGAGCTGGGGGGCAATAAGCAAGCCCATCCCAGCCCGCCGCCTCTCCCCACGGGCAACGTCAGAAAAGTGGAGCGTCCAGCCTCTCTCCAGGAGTTGGGATCCGGAGCCCAAGCTGTGCGTGGAGGTGAGCCCGACTATATCTAGCCGGTACCTCTCAACCTCCCACACAAGCTCAGGCTCCTTCCCCCCCAGCGGGGTGACGTTCCATGTCCCAACAGCCAGAAGCTGTGGACGTGGACCGGGCTGTCGAGGCACCCCCATTGACCGCCACCCAGTCCTCTCTGCACTCGACTCCTATGGATCCCTTTGTGGATGGTGGGTCTACAGGAGGTATACTTAAACTTTCTCAAACATAAATCTATTTAAAATAAAATGCAGTCAAAAATTATAACATAACCTAACCGCTAGAGTGGACATGGGCTCATCTGTGAACGGTCGCATTTACAGACCTTGGAGTCGCCTTTACAATAAGTGCTGACTAGGCCACTGGGAGTGAGGCCCAAGGCCAAGGCAGGCTGACTTGATAATACTGCTGATGATGGCAGTTCCTGATCTGTATCCTGTTCTGTTTGTCCTTCTGTCCACTAACCCCAACCAGTCAAAGCAGATGGCTGCCACCTCTGAACCTGGTTCTGCTGGAGATTTCTTCCTGTTAAAAGGGAGTTTTTTCTTCCTACTGTCGCTAAATGCTTGTTCATATGGATCTTGTTGGGTTTTTTCTTTGTTATTATGAATTTTTTATTTTGGTAAGCGCATTAAGATGACTTTGTTGTAAATTGCCCTATAAATAAAGTTGAATTAAATTTAATTGATAAAAATATCTGAGGTGGCACACTTGTCACTTTGTGCATTATTCCTGGCTCCTCCGTATTTGTAACACATTTCAATAAACATGATCAAAAACGAATTCTAGGAAAAGAAAGTCTTTGGGGTCGTGGACATTTGTGATATCAGACCTAAAAAAGGTTGAAACCACTGCTGTACAGTGCTTTAAGAGAGTTGGGATATACTCCAGCATCCCTAATCGTTGGCAGTAGGAAGATTACATTCATTAGAACAGATAAACAGTGAAAAAACAAAAACAAATACAAGGCTTAAGTGACCATGAATGTTGATTGATGTTTAATGGTCCAGAAAAGTAGATATAAGTCTTTCAGGAATAACCTCTTCCAATAGTTTCTAATTTCCATAAGAATTAGTCTCTAAGTTGCTCATAGGAATGACTGACTCTGTTTCAATTAAAACTAATATTGATATGATTAAAACAATTCATGCTCATTGCTACATGTCTTTTGTACTTGCACACAAAATAAAAGAAAAAGAGAAAGAGGGAATATTAGAATATTTGGTATTTATGAAGTGGCCATATTTCTTTATTAGCTGAAAAAACAGTTTTATTCTCAAACAAGAGGCCTTTGTGGTACGTTGTGTGTTGCTGTGGCTTCAGGCACTAAAGCAGAGCTGGAGAGGCCTTTTCATGTCTGGTATGACTCAGTGCTTGAAAGAGCATGTTTTTATCTCTTTGCTTTTGGGAAAATCAATAAAAAACTAAAGATGAGAGATGTTATACAATTTTTCAAACACACTGTCATTTCTAAACACATCAAACACTGAATACGTATTGTATGTTTGATGAACGAGGACAAAGTGAGTCTAAAACTGAAACTGTGAACCCAGTATACAGTTTATACTGTCTTTGTATCAGATGACAAACAAATGTTAAAGTGTAGGGAATTAATCATTCATTACGGAGCCCCAGACATGACATGGTTAAAAAAATACTAATTTGTGCGCAAAAAATACCTATTTGTGGCCACGAAATAAGTATAACGTGCGCACAAAATAAGTATAACATGCGCAAAAAATATAAATTCGTGGCCACACAGTAGTAATTTGTTGCCACAAAATACTAATTGGTGGCCACGAAATACTACATTCCTGGTAGTCTCTGAGTGACGTCACAAGATGGCGCCAGCGTGTACCGGCTGCCGTCTGCTGGAACTTTTGTTTATAGCCGCACTGATCGGTATTCTGTGCCAAAACATCACTGCGCTGATAGTGTACGACCATCAGGCACTTATTAATCTTAATCGTTCACGTGAGGTACGTTTGGGCTTCAACTCTGAGGATCAAACATCCAGACTTCCTCCTCACTTGGTGTCAGTACCTGACTACCTGCTGTGCTCACCTGTCCTCCGGAGGAAGCGTGCCAAAAAACGGGGTAAACGTGGTGGAGTCCTGTTGAGGATAAAGACGTTCTGGAGGTCAAATCCTGGGTCTGATCCTGGATGCCAGTTATCACATGGATTACGGTGGATTCAGCCCGTGGCTCCAGTGCGTCTGGTCTCCGGCTTGCTTCACCTGCCCCTCGAAGCGCTGCTCCGCAGACGCTGTCCCCGGCATCGTGGTGTGGATCACGGGTAGCTTCGTCCGCTGCGCCGCAGCTCTCCAGGAAGTGACTCTACGCCTCGGCTTGCAGAATGCTAGATTGCTAGTCAACAAATCTCACCTCCTGAAGGACCTTTTTGTGTCACGTGGCAAAGGGAGGATGAGTACATTCATCTTAATGAGCTGTTCCCTCCGGACTGCTCCGTGTTTGGAACTCCACGGTTTACGCGACGTGGAGGAGGATTAGCACTCGTATACCGCGACGCTTTCAGCTGCAGACTGTTGGACATGAACACGTTCAACTCCTTCGAGCTCCAGACGTGTAAGGTTGGAAATTACCACTCTTTTTACTGTGTTTTAATCTACCGACCTCCTGGTCCTGCTCATTTATTCCTAGATGAATTCTCTGAGTTTATGTCATCTATTGTTAAAATGGAGAGTGTATTAATCCTTGGCAATTTTAATCTGAATGTTGATCACTCCTCCTGTCCTATGGCAGCTGAGCTGATGTCTCTTATGGACTCTTTTCACTTTGTCAGGTCCAAAACACACTAAAGGTCATAGTTTAGATTTGGTCTTTTCTTTTGGTTTAAAGATTGACCATCTAGGTATTGAAGGTTTACAAATAAGCGACCACTGCTGTATCGTAATTAATCTGTCAATCACACTGGTACAGACTACTTCTTAATGAAGCAGCATCAGTGGGTTTTCTGCCTCTTTTGACCCAACTACATTTGCTAGTTGTGATGATGTTGACACTTTCATGACAAAGTTTAATAGCCACTGTTTGACTGTTTTGAACACAGTAGCACCAGCGAAAAATACTCCAGGCTCTAATAAGAAACCTTGTCCGTGGATGAATGAATTAGCGTTAGGAGAAGCTGCCGAAAAGTGGAACGGTTGTGGTAAACCACTAAACTCGAGGTGCATAGACTCCATTTAAAAAAAAGAATAATGCAGCTAAATGAAATAATAAAGCGTGCCCGCTCTGCTTATTTCACTAATCTTGTTTTGCAAAATAAGAGAAACCCCAAGGTTTTGTTCAACACAATTGAAAATCTTGTTGCACCCTCACCTGTACACACACAGGAGGACTGTAACAGTTTTTTAAACTTTTTTGTAAAGAAAGTACAATACATCAGGGCTAGCATCACTTGGTTAGCTTCTGCACTGCCTCAGCCCCTGTGAGCTCATGTTCCTCCTTCACTCCTGTCAGCCTACAGGATGTTCAGGTTTTAGTAGGAAAGATGAAACCCTCATCGAGCACTGTAGACATTGTTCCTACTTCTCTGCTTTTAAATGTTTTTGATGTTGTTGGTCCTTGGGTGGTAAAATTGATAAACCTCTCACTTTTATCTGGCTCGGTCCCCAGCTTCTTTAAAAATGCGATAATAAACCCCATTCTTAAAAAACCCAATCTTGATCCGGGGGAGCCTATAAACTACCGGCCCATATCTAAGCTTCCCTTCATGTCTAAAATCATGGAGAATGTGGTTGCTAAGCAGCTAACCTCATACATGGAACAGCATGATTTTTATGATAAATATCAGCTAGTTTTAGATCAATCCACTCCACTGAAACTACTCTTCTGAAGGTTTCTAGTGACGTGATGATGGCCGCTGACTCTGGTCGTTACACAGTTTTAGTTTTACTTGATCTGACAGCTGCCTTTGATACTGTAGATCATAGTATACTGGTTGATCGACTCAAATCTGAGATGGGGTTTTCTGGTGCTGCTCTCCAGTGGTTTACCTCTTACATAAATGGAAGAACTTTTAATGTTGCTATTAACAATGTTTTGTCTAATATGTCCAACCTGTCATGTGGAGTAGCCCAGGGCTCTGTTCTGGGGCCTGTTTTGTTTTTATTGTATCTGATGCCTCTTGGTCGGTTGATCTGTGGTTTTAAAAATGTGTCTTATCATTTTTATGCTGATGATATCCAGTTGTACTGCTCCTTTAATGACTCAGAGTTTCACTTTTTATCTGAGTTCTTAGATTGTATATCCTGTATCAAAAACTGGTTGTCATCAAATTATCTCCAGATAAATTCAAACGAAACAGAAACTTTTATCATTGCTCCTGATAAAAACTCCCTTGGTGATCTGGGCTCATCTGTTAAAACCAGCCTCAGAAACCTTGGGGTTGTTTTTGATCAGTCCATGTCTTTGGAGGGACACTGTCATCATTTGACTTAAAAATTGTTTTTACCATCTGAGAAAAATCTCTAAAGTGAGGCATCTATTATCAAAAATCAGATCTGGAACTGGTCATACATGTATTTAAATCATCACGTATTGACTATTGTAATTCTCTCTTTACTTGTTTTAATAAGTCGACCTTAAACAGACTCCAGATCGTTCAGAACGCTGCTGCCAGACTTTTAACTGGTGCTCCCAGAACATTCCACATCACCCCCATTCTTTCTACTCTGCACTGGCTTCCAGCTAAGTTTCAAATAGAGTACAAAACATTAGTTCTTACGTTCTGAGCGTTACATGGTCAGACCCCTAAATATATCTCGGACTTGTTGTGCCCCTACTCATCAGGTCGATGCCTTCGGTCTTCAGGTCAGGGTCTCCTAAAGATCCCAAAAACTAAATTTAAAACCCGAGGCCACCTGGCGTTCCAGGCTGTAGCTCCCAGACTCTGGAATAACCTGCACCAGTCTCTCAGGGAGCTCAACTATGTGGATACTTTTAAAAAACTGTTGAAGACTTAATTTTTCAGAAAAGCTTTTAGTTAACTGGATTTTAATTTTTATTATCCTTTAGTGTTGCTGCTCTAAAGATGTTTAGGCATCCATGTTTTGTTATTCTATTATGATGTTGCATTTGAATTTTTACCACAACTCTGTGAGCGCTTTATAAATTACTTACTTACTTACTTACTTGGTTAGCAACTTGCTGCTATAGCAACGGCACATGCAGTCAAAGAGGAGCAGCGTGTACAATATGTTGCGTGAAATAAAAATAAAAAAAACACTTTAAATAGCTTCAACGGGGCGACAGGGTGCCACCCTCCACCAGGTAGGTGGAGGGTGGGGTCTCAGCCTCTTTAGGTAGTTTAGTGTTGGTGCTTGTGTGACACTTGGTTGTGTGTGTGTTGTACGCAGGTGTATAGTCTGTATGTGTGTGCACGTGTCCCTGCTGGTCTGTGTGCGTCTCATGTTTTTTATGGGTCGTATGGGTGTGAGTGATCGGTAGATCAGAGAGTGATTGTATGTTGTATGAATGTTTGAGTTTATCAGCAGTAGAAAAGGGAGGACCTGTTGGCGTGGCTGAAGGAGCGTTTGTTTTCCTTGGGGGGTCAGGACGGTGTCTGCTGTGCGTACTGGTTCCTTGTTTGATTTAATTTGGGGGTTAAATATTAAGTATGGGTGAACGACACTGGCTGGGGTCAGTTCACTTCTTCACTACAGTGGGTTCAGTCAGTCTATGGTTGGTCGGCCCACAGTTAGAAACCTGCACAGTGTGTTTGTAAGTCGCTGTGTCCAGAAGAGGAGCAGGAGCAGAGCTCTTCCTCCAGCCTGTACGAGTCTTATCCCATGTTCGTGCACTCTGCTCTGGGAACCCTCTTCATACCAGTCCACCTACGAACTATTGTTTGAATAAAACATGCATCAAATCTTCTGCATCTGCCTGAGTTCCTGTGTCTGGGTCCTACACTGTCTGTTTAACCTGGTCGGGACACGGTACCGATCCATCCTCTGCGATGGAGAAAGAAAATGAAGCAACAACCACTACATGAACCACTCAGGTTGTAGAAATGTTTAAGATAAAATAAAAATAGGGTTGACAATGGGCAAAAACACGTAGCTTCCTGTTTACAACGGCCGCTGTATTATTTCGTGGCAACAAATTACTACTTCGAATTAGTATTTCGTGATCACAAATTAGTATTTTTTTTTACCATGTCATGTCTGGGGCTTCGTAATTCATAGAGCTGAGAACGCATTGTTTCTAATATCAGAATCAGAGTGTTTTTAGTGGCAGAACAATAATTGGGTTTATATTGATTTGTAATTCCATTTCTTTGTGTCTACTGTGTTCTTGTTTCTTCATTTTAATTTGGTATAGTTTGATGAAAAATGAAACACTTCCATGCCACAAATACTCATGAAGAAATCTGCTTAAAACTGGATTGGCATTGAGAAGAAATAGTTTAATGCTGTAAAGTCATCAGTAAAGAAGCAGGCCTGTTTCTACAGTGCCGTAAAAAGTATATACCCCCTTCCCGATTCCTGATTATTTTTCACGTTTATCACACGTAAACGTTTCGGATCATCAAACCAATTTTAATATCTCATGAAGCCAACCCAAGTCACTATAAAATGCAGTTACTAAATTATGATTTTATTTACTATGTGGGGGAAAAAAAATACAAACCCATCTGACCTGATGTGAAAAGTAATTTTCCCACATTGTTAGAATAAATAAGAGTCTTTGGAAATCTGAGTACAGTTTGACTTGCCACACCCAGGCTTGATAACAAAGAAGGCTATAAGATCTCAAAAAGAAACACAATCCAAAGATCAACCAACCAACCAACCAACATTACTCCAAGAGTGCAAAGGCAACTTATTCAGGAGGTCACAAATGATCCCAGAACAACATCTAAAGAACTGTAGACCTCACTGGCCTCGGTTTAGGTCAGCGTTATGACTTAACCATGAGAAAGATACTGGGCAAAAATGGCATCCATGGGAGAATTCCAAGGTGAAAATCAATGCTAACAGAACAAACACAAAGGCTCATTTTACATTCACATTAGCAGAGAAATATTTTGACAATCCCCAAGACATTTGGAGAAATATTCTCTGCACAGACGAGACAAAATTTGAAATTTTTGGAAGTAGTGTGGCTCGTTACATCTGGTGTGCAAAAAACACAGCATTTGAGAAAAGGTGAACGTCCAGCCATCAGTTTGTGCCTTAAAGCTCAAGCGTTCTTTGGTTGTGCAGCAAGACAACAAACCAAAACATACCAGCAAATCCACCTTTGAATGGCTCCAATAAAACCAAAGGAAGTTTTGGAAGTAGCCAGGTCAAAGTTCAGAATTCTGTCCAATGGAGATGTGTAATGCTCAAAAACCCTCAAATATGGCTGATTTAAAACCATTCTGCGAAGAAGAGTGGGCCAAAATATTTTCACAGTGATGTAAAAGACTGGTCATCAGTATTGCAAATGCTTGATTTCAGTTACTGCTGCAAAAGGGGGACACCACCAGCTGTTCAGGGGGCAATTACTTTTTCACATCAGGTCAGATGGGTTTGGATCCCCTCCCCCCAATAAATAAAATCATAATCTAGAAACTGCATTTTATATTTACTTGGGTTGTCTTTATGATAATCCAAAAATTTAACTGTGATAAATACCAGCAAAAATAATCAGGAATCAGGAAGGGGTAAATACTGAGTAGGTGAAGTAGGGCAGCTCCCCTTCAGCGATGGGTTTAATGCTTCTTTTCAGCCTTTGACACAGTCGACCACAACATCTGCCTCCACTATTAAACAACATACCATCTGCGTTTGTGACACTGTTCTAAACTTGTGTATGTTTTCATTGGGGAAACAAAATCAGGACAACCAATTATCACCTGTGGAGTTTCTTAAGGGTCAGTCATTGGCCTTGCTTACAACAACCAAGCTTTGGCTACAATAGTAGCTTACCACCACTGTGCATGTAGTGAATGAATGATGCAATGTAAAGCGCTTTGAGTGTCTATGAAAGCTGCTAATAAAATTCATTGCATATTTATTCAACAGACAATAAATTGATTTTTAAAAAAGATTTAAAAAGGTATTATTTAGTTGACGATTAACAATCATCACAATTTTATGTTGTTTGTTGTTTAACCCTGACTGCAGCACGTTAACATTGCTGATGTAAAGTACATTATAATTCAAATGTATTATTGTTATTACAATTGAGATTCCAGTTTGACTATTAAAGTCAACATAGCTTTGGTAATGTTTGGTGCAGAGGTTAGCATTAAAATGTGTATGTATGTTTGTATGTAATGTAAATTGTTATAAAAACACATTTCTGTAGCTGAATTCAAACAGATTTTGGTTTATAAGTGTTGCTAACATGACTTGCAATTTTTTAAATTAAATTTTAAACTTGAATCCCAGAAAAGTTGAAAAAATTCAACCATTTCTATTATTTTTAATCATTTCTATAATTAATTCTTTATGAAACTGGTTTCTCTCTCAGCTGCAAGCCGCATTGCTTCAGTGTTTTAACCATGACCTACAGGTAATTGTTAGGAGGTAATGGTAGTAGGAACAGATGAAATGCTAATTAATCCATAAGAGAGCATAGACATGATGAGACGTGTAATTAAATGGAAATATACACAGCTTAATGCAATCTGAAAGAGAAAAGACTAAAATGTATGTAATAATGATTATAATGATAATATTCATTGCTATTGTTTTTTGTTATGATAATGCATTGTTTTAACATTTGTTTATTAATTTGAATTCTTTCCTTCCAAATATGCAAGGTATTTGTGTTTTATGTGTTTTATAAAGCATCTAATAAAAAACCTTCTAGAGCAGTGATATTGAGCTCAGTTTACACACCTTAACATGGATACAACACCTTTACATCAATAAACCTTTGGAAATTGTGCAGAGTGCAGAGTACAATAACCAACAATCTATTTATTGCATTACTCACAGATAGCTACAGTAGTTATACATGACCAGGGAATTTGACTTCAATGCTGCCTTACTGACCTTAAAGAGGAATTAGCCCTCAGATCTTTCCCATCTATGTATTGGATCACCTTCAGGAAAATATGCTTCAGCATTAAATCCTATGTGAGTAGCAACAGCATACTAACTGCATATAGAGAACAGCTGTCCTTGACATGATTTACAAGCAGAGAATGTAAACTCATAATGTACCTTCATAAAAATAATCATTATGAGATTACCTTAACACAAACAACAGCTGTTTAACAGACATTTAACTGCACTAACAACTAAAACATGACAGATACGCACCATTAATCACCTAAATGGGACCTATGACCTGCAGGGCCTGAAGGTTTACCTTTTAGATCTACAGAAGGCTTCATTACACTCAGTGAAAGTGTAAATCATCCACAGTGTCTGACAGTACTTTTTTTCTAGTGGGGCATGTATCAACATAAATTGCTGGAGCCTAGTAATTGTCATAGACTTTGCCAATGTTTGACTTCACCACAGATTGCACTGCGGCGTAGACCAACAGAGTCTCAGCCTTCAGCTTTAGTCTGTATCTGGGAATCTGCTAGATTATCTACTCAGCTCACTTAGGTTGTTGTCCTCTTATTTCATTTCCTGCAGCTGCGTAAAAAATGTTTTTTGTCACATTAGAATTTCTATTGATTGAACCTCGAAAAAAAAATTGGCTGCTGTTTGGTGTGCATATTTTATAATCTGTATCTTAACTGGAGGAAGTCCCAGTAAATCTAAATCCCAGTAATGTAGTGTAATGAAGGACATGATCAAATCATGAACATGTCACCACCTGGCTGATAGGGTTGCGTTTTCAGTTCATTTTGTGATATGGGTTGAATGTGGGCACTTGTATAGAGTACTTATCTTTACTTTGTTTTTTGAATACATATTCTCCCCAAGGGAGGTTATGCTTTCATATTCCTTTCACAGTCCAAAAAACATATAAGTTCATTGATTTATTGTGTGAGATGCTTCTAAGCCAGGCAGGTAGAGTGGTATTTTTTCACCCATCTATATTTCTTCTAAGAGCCCCAAAAACATAGTATTTGAGGTTTATTTTCCCTGTTTTCTAGAGTTTTAGCCTCTGAAAAGTCTCTTTCTGAGCTGTTCTAAAATTGGGATGTTCAAAATGGTCGTAGACAAGTTCTACATTAGAAAGCCAATTGTTTAGGGATTCAAACATTACCCCCTGGCTCTACTAAGAAAAACAAAACAAAACGAAATTATTTAGTATTTATTTGACTTCCTTACAATACACCGTATAATCTACCTTTTAATTGTATCATACTTTATTTTTGACAAACATTTTTGTTTAATAATGGGTTTTTATTTATTAGTATTTATTTTGTTTCCTTGCATGAGTTAAAAGCTAATATTTTCTGAAAAAAATGATTAATATTTCTAAAAAAAAATTGAATTAAAAAAATGTATGTGGAAAACACAGAATTTGAGAAAAATAAAATAAAACGGAATTTGGAAAAAAATAAAATGCAGATGCATTTAAATGTATAGATTATTTTTAAAAATTGTAAATTGAATCGCAATATTTGTCAGAAAAATTGCAATTAGGTTTTTTGTCAAAATCATGCAGCCCTACCTCGGAGTCTTCTCTTTGGAGAGGGACTAGAGTAGCAGCATGTTCCGAATGGCAAATTATGCTTTGCTGAATACAGTCTGTGGTTATTTTGGCATTTTTAATATTTAAAATGTAAAAAAAATAATTAGTGAGAAAAGAGCGAGATTGAAATCTGTCCTTGTCAGTTTTCATTTTATTTTTTCTTGCTTATCTGGGAAAACCAATGAATTATTAATAGAGACATTGACCTGAGAGTAAATCGCTTCTAAAGCACACACTTTTTGTTATGAAGTGTAATGTGCCTAAACTGACCATATTGACCCATTATTCATTTATGATCTCCTTTTAAGGCAATAAAAAGGCAATGGTTTAAGGTGTAAAATTTTAAGTACACTTAAACATGTGGTTGTTCCAAATCAGGAAGATTACCACTGGGATCTCTGGTACAAATCACGAACATGGCTTATAGAGGTCAATATTTGATGACTCTGAGTAAAATCTTCACTGTCTGTAAAAATAAATTGCCTCTATGTAGTTACAACAATGTTTTCATGCAAAAAAATCAAACTGAAATAATTGGCGTCAAACACATTTGCCTCTGGGTGAAAAATGCTCTCCTTTCAAAAACAAAACACAGGTACTGACACGTCTCTCAGTGGGTTTGCCTCAAGGACTATAAACAGATTTGTTTACTTCTATGATGGGAAGCGTGGTGAATTCACGTGAGATCATTTAGTGAACACAAAAAGCTGTTGTAAGTCCATTAAAATTCAAAGGGGAATAAACAGAGGATTAGAGGGCGACTTTGTCTTAACGTGTGACTCAAACACTAATCACAACCATGCTGCTATTTAGATGTTCTTATAACGTGGCCAAAAATGTAACATTCAGAAAATAATTTATATTAATTATTTATAGTGACTTGCTACATAAGTGAAAAAAAAAGAGACACGTTGGATACCGACATTATATGGATGAAAGTATTCAGCCAAATCATGAAAATGTTTTCAATAACTTTCAAACACATGAGTTGGTCCCCCTTTAGCAGCTTGAACTAACAGATTCTACTGTTCCTAGAAGGCTTTTAATAAGATGTTGGAGTGTTTCTGTGAGAATTGTGTCCATTCATTTTGAGGAGTATTTATGAGGTTAAATATTGGTTGGATTAAAAAAGAGCCTGGTTAACAATCTCTGTTCGAGCCCCAAAGTTGTTCGATGGGGTTGAACTCATTACTTTGTTAGAATATTCAGAACTCATCAAACTATGTCATGTTGGAATAACAAAGGGTCTTTCCCAATGTGTTTCCATAATGTTGGAAGTATAGCATTGTTTATATTGTTTTAATATGCTGAAGCGCTATGCCTGTTACTGGAGACAAGGGGCCCAGCCCAAACTCTGATGCGTACTTATATTGTTACATGTATTTCTACTTTTTAACAATACATTACTAGTTGAAGCTACAGAGTACTTCACTTCATTTTCCCACAGTAAAAGATAGCTGGTACAAAGTAATTTGTAGAGATAGTTGCTTTCTCCAACATGAGTTATATGAATGTGTTAACATGGTTAGGAGAAACACTGAAATGCTGTTAAGAATGACAAGCAGCTGGGGAGGAACATGACATTTCTACTCATGCTATCCAACTTGACACAAAGAAACACACTTTTGCCATATGAATATGAAAGTAATGCTGATGCTGATTCTAATATTTCATCTTTGTGACATGTCTGCAGGTCTTATTGTTGGCTCTTTAATGGTGTGCTGGCTCCCAAACCAGATTCGACGCCTAATGATGGCTGCTGAGACCAAGTCCCGCTGGACTATTTCCTATTTCCGGATCTACGTCACCCTCCACCCTGTAGCCGACACCTTTTTCTACCTTAGCTCAGTCCTAAACCCCTTCCTGTACAATATATCCTCCAGGCAGTTTAGAGTGGTGTTTGTCCAGGTGCTGCGTTGCCATCTCACCATTGAACACATCAACAAGCGCAATGTTCCCAGCTCTAACAGCGCAGGATCTGCACGCTCTCTCCAGCCCCTGCTGCTCAAGTCACTGCGCCGCAACAGAGCGAGCCGCAAAACTGCTGCACAGAAATCTCCCCAGATATTAACAACTTTCCAACAGCTGAGCGACTCTGGAGGGGATTCATATGCTCAGATGCCATTGAGTTTGTCTGCAGAGACAGATTTAACTTTGACAAGAAAGATTAACGTACCCTCAGAAACAGAAATATAGGGCGCAATGTGCTGGGATATTGAATGTGCCACATATAGGCTATTTGTCAGCCACCTGAAAGTGCTTGTTGGGTTTTTGTCACCGGATGAACATATGATTAATCCCCCCTGAACCTAGCACCAGTCTTCAGCTAAATGTGAAATCATATATAAACACAACACACATGAGTAAATGGCTCCTTAATCACTACAAAGAGGTTTATACACAGTTGACGTAACTCTTTTATTCTCGAATACAAGTCACAACCTGTGGTCAAAGATTTTTTTGGGTATGGATATAGAATCAACTGTCCTTTTTAAAAAAGACAAACAAATAAAACAATATCATATGTTGTCATTGTTATTTTGATTTTAAAACCAATCAATTTTTTAGTATTTTGTTTTTCCGTTTTCCTTTTCTGGTTTTAAATTAATGAAACAAAAAAAACAATAATTTTTTTCTATTTTTAAATTTGGTTTTGAAACAAAATAACCAAAGAACGAGGGGAACACGGATTAGATGCAAAGGCCTAAAATCAAATCCTTGACTTTGCTCTGAAGCATTGTCACAAAACTACAGTATATGTGGCTAGATGGTCCAAAATTAAGTGCAGCCTCTTTGGGAGACAAAACATAGGCTCTCTGAATGTTTGAATGTGTTCAATCTGAATCTGAGTCAGAATAGTTTCTTGCAATTATATGTGAAGCATTTTCCAGGTAGCAACTGTTCACCTTTTCAAAGGGAAATACTAAACATGACAACTTGCTTTGTGTCAAACACTGTCTTACCAGATTACATCAATATAACTGTCCTAACTGCTGCAACATCTTATCTGTTGAGATGTTTAAATTGATCAGGTAAAGGTGCTTTTGTTGTCACCAAAAAACTAAACACCAGAGGGGTATTCCATAAAGGAGGGTTAACAAACTCTGAGTTTGTTAACCCTCAGTGCGGGGTAAACTCTGGGTATCGGATTCCATTACAGCTGTTATGAAGTGGGTTAATCAACCCTGAGTATGTAAACTTACGTGCACGCGTGCGATAAAAAGCTATCATCAATGGATCAGAGAATACTCAAACTGCCATGACAACCAAACGGAAGAGAGTAATTTCTTCACCCTAATGGGTGAAATAAGCCGGTGTTTGAGGAATATCAGCCTGTTCTAAAAGTGTGTTCAGTCTTCAGTGACTATAGTGGCTTAAATCACCCGTAATTAGTCACACTTTTTGGTCGCTTCATAACTTTATCTCTTCAGTGACGTGACGAGCAGGGAATAATATGAATAAAATGTGTCTGAGGAGATGTGGCAGCAGCATAGGATGGCTGCATAGAGAACCCTCCTGTTACACTGGATATAAAGACAGTGACTGCTGCTTGATATCGAATCATTTATATTGATTTTTAATGTAATATTGTCGCCAGAGTCATCTCAACGTCCTAAAAAATGTCATAAAAAAACACTTAAGCGGCCATCGCTTCCAAGAGCAGCGTCATAATTCACTGCACCATCATACCTTCAAAGATGTGTGATCTACAGATTTAACTGTATAACAATATAAAACAACAATCGAGCCTTAAAAGTGGATTTATTTAAATTATCATCTCTTCCTTTACATTATACACAGATTTGTATTCAGAGAACTTTACTACTGACATCAGTAGATGTTTTAATGCAGATCAACCTCTCAGTGACTTTCACTTAATGATCTACATCCACAATGTTACAAAGAAAACTACCATTTGCACAAAAAACAAAAACAAAAAAAAAAACTTAAAGCAACACAACATTAGTAATGACGTGAGCACGTCTGTCGTGTGTGATGTTACTATTGTGTTTCAGAGAAAAGTGTCAAGGTACATTAAAGTGTTAAGAAACGGTGTTCAGGTGGGCGGAGCCAGGTAGAAACCCAGGGTTTCTTTGATAAAACCTGCCAACGACCAGGTTTAGTTCACAAACAATGTTACCATGGTAACATACTCAGAGATGAACATACCTCACGTTTAGGAATGAGATACTCAGAGTTTCCCTCATTTGAGCCCGAACATACTCAGAGTTTGAACATAACCTGCTTTATGGAATACCCCTCTGGTCAACAGGGAGGGTGGATATTGGAAGGAGCATTACACTGACAGGTGTCCTTACCATGTTGAACTGATGGTGAAGGAAAAGGTCTATGTGGGAAGTCCTGGGTTGATTCTGATAACCCGTTAAATGTGGGTATTCGGCTAACTGCTAAAAAACATGATGTTTTTACTAAAATCAATTAAAGCTGCAGTATGTAAGTTTTTTTTGTGTGATTTGGTCAAAAATCCATAATTATCTTTTTTTTTTTTTTTTTTTTTTTTTAAAGATTTTTTTGGCTCTAGTGGCCTTTATATGACAGTTGCTTGACAGGAAAGGGATCAGAGAGAGCAGGGAATGACATGCAGCAAAGGGTCCCAGGCCGGGAATCGAACCTGGACCGGCTGCAGGTGAGGAACTACAGCCTCCGTTCGTGGGGCGGGCGCTCAACCCACTGAGCTAAACACCACCAAAAATCCATAATTATCTTTGAGCATATTGTCATCCAAAGTGTTCTGAGTGGACAGTGAATAATTTCTCCTTCTCCTGGCTGTAAATGAGCTTTAGAAATACAGGAGTGTGACACTGGACTTCAGCCAATCAGAGATCTTTCTACCAACAGAGTGCTTTATGAGCTGTTTTGGGCGTTAATATTGGCTGCTCGAGCTGCACGTCAAAAGTCAATGTGCGTTCACGATCTGAGAATAGGGAAAGTGTAATGGCAGATAATCCAGCAGAAGTCTATCGTGGCATTTGGCACAGCGGTTACACGGCAAAGCAAGAGGAAAAAGGCAGACCGAGGTGGAGAAGTAACAGTTTGAAGGCATGAACGTGTTCAGGAGGAACAGGTCTCTCTGACTTGGTATGTGTACCGGACTGCGCGTGATCCGCTTTCAGTCTGTGCGCACACTGAGTCAGAGAGTGATAACAAATGGGATAAATTGCTTGTAAACCTAAGATAAATTTATCCAAGGTGGACACAATTCATTTGCAGTGTGGATGTGGAGAGTGTCTGCTCTGATCAGCTGGGCACGGCTGCTTTGAGCCTCTTACTGTCCTCACAGCAGTGAGTAATAAATGCTTTCATGTAGGGCTGGGCGATATGACCAAAAATGTATATCACGGTATTTTTCAAAATTCTAACAGTTTGACGATATATGACGATATTTTTTTTTCATGTATAATCAGGTGTTCACAGCATTTTCTGGTTGAAAGGATATACTGCAGTAGATTGACTTAAGATGGTCTATTTTACTGTCATGATGAGTGAATATTGTAGAATAATTCCACACTAGTAGTAATACAAGTTTGCAACAGCAGCTCAATGGCTCTTTGCCGCGCTAGCTTAGCTTTAGCATTAGCTTGATTTCTAGCTTTAAATGCTACATACTCAGTAGTGTGGTGGTTTCTTATGGTGAAGAAGGTAGCGTTTTGTTTGCAGCTCCACCAGGACTTATTTCCGCGTTATATGATATACAAATTGTGATCCTTTGCTATACTGTTTTTGTTAGTTTAGTTATCTTACCAGGGATTTAAAATTTTAAAACACAGGTGCAGGAAAGTTGCTGGTCTGTAGATGTTGCAGGAGGTGAAGTAGGAAGGTGCTGAGTCATTGCGCAATGTGATTTATTTTAGGTTAACACATTGTTATATCTTGATTTTATTTGTCATTAATAATTAATATCCTCTGTAAAAGCTTTTTTAAAAGCTATAGGGAGCCATTGCATAAGAGTCAAAGAGCCACATTAGGCCCCGGAGCCGCAGGTTGCAGACCTCTGTGCTAAGCTAACCATGTCTGTGAGTGTTGTTCTCCTGTAGCAGAGGCATGCGCACACAGGCACATGCTCACATGCAGCTTCAGAGTTTTCAATTGTGTCTTTCTTATCCAATTACACATAGGGGTGGGCAATATGGGAAAAAAAATCATATCACGATTTTTTCTTTGTAAAATCACAATCATGATTTTATCCCAATTTTCTTCATTCAAATCATTCAGACTATTTTAAAGTTATTTACTAATAAAACAAACCAATTCACCTACTTAAAATCATAACCCTATATGGAAAACAAGGAACAAAACATCATTTAAAACAAGGTAGTTTTCAAATAATTTTTAAAAATCTACAATATGTAAGCTATTCATCACATTGATTCCAAGTACAATTAACATCAAACAAAAAGGCCGACATGTTATTTTAGCCACACAGTGGCTAAAGTCTTGGGTGATCGTCGTCATGTTTTAATCCTTAACAATCTAATATCGTCAGATTGCACACCATTATTTACATACGACTTACACCGCAACTAACATCAGAGCACTACTGTTTACGTTCCTATTTAGAAGTGCAACGTTGAAAAGGGTCCGGTCTGAAATGTGGCGCAGCGTAGCGTTCCGAAAGTTGTGTAATCAAATTCACCAGTATGGCGGTATAACAAAAAAAAATATCATAACAAAAATATATACCGGTTGACGGTATAAACCGGTATACCGCTCACCCCAACTTTCATGTCTCTAAATCATCAGAAAACTCTCCAAAAACACATGATAAAGTCCCTACATTTGTCACTAGTCTATGTGTAGAAAACAGTCACAAAGAGTTCCACAGTGTACGCGTTCGTGCAAGCGTTCACAAAAAGACCAGTAAGTTTTGTTCAGGAGGGGAGTGTGGAGCATCTCACCATTGTCCATACTGCAGCTTTAAGTTAAATGAAAAATGCATGCATTGATTATCTTAAATGCATATCTTGTCATATAAACATACAGGTTTACTGTATACAAAATACCTGAAGAGCTCCAGTCTAGGAGATTCTCTGACTTAATCATCTGACCATCACAGTGTGGTCCTTATCAAATAGGCTGAGAATCTTTACACTCATCCATTTTTCTTCTGTTAAACACATTTACTTGCAGCCTAATGTATTATTTTCCAAATCCTGATTCATTAACAGTGCCAGAATAGCAAACCTAGACCAGAAAGGTGGGTTAAAATATTCAATAAAACACATTATATCTGTTACATGGTGAACACACTAATATCAGAGCAACAGTATGAAGAATAGACTATCATACATTATTTTAGATTCTTTATGTGTTTACAAAAGATACTGCATAAAACTCACCTTTCAAATTAAAACACACATTTACATTTTGCTTTTTTTTGTTTTTTGCAACATTTCAGTCCAGCACGGGTGGCAGGTAAAACCTGATTAAAGACTGAACCACATATATTGCACACACTTCTAATAAATCGTCTGCAATTATTTGACTTAGCAGTAACCAGAGCCCCTGTTTGCACTACTATAAAGTGACTGGTACAGACTTGATGACTGACCATTAGAACTGACTGTACAGAAAATAATTTTGAGCTCCCTTTCCATTGGAAAACATTACAACCATTTCAATAAAAACTTTTTACCAGGAGTTTGTCACTAATTGTCTTTGACAGTCCGACTTTAAGGTCAGGGTGTTTTCATAAAATATTAATCTGTATCTACATATTTTCACATCTTATGTAAAAGCTTCACCACATAGCACTGTTACAAAATGTATGCATTTAAAACTCATACATACAAAGACACCTTTTTTCATGTTCCAATGCACCTGGATCATATGACATATGACGTTTCTAAGGCAACATCGGGGCGGATTCACTAAGATCTGAAATATAGGGTAGTAAACCAAGTGCGTCCCTAAATCCTTTGATGGCACTGTTTTCTGACCTGCTGTGGGAAATTCACTAACACTGCAGCTCAAATAGGTGCACGTGTACACGTGGTTGAGACCGCCCTATTTAAATGAACATTGCTCATTCATTTTGGAGAGGTGAGTGCACAGAAGCTCGAAATGACATTTGAAAAAATTACATTGGAGGCAGGAGGACTTCTATGTCTGCTGCACAACCATTTAATGATATAGAAAACAAAATAAGCAAATACAAGTGTTGATAAATAAACTTTAAAACCTAATGTTTTTTTTTTTACTTCTAATTTAAAGCTGCTATCCGGGGTTTCTGAGAAACGTCTCGATATCCTGCCCTAAACTGCCTCACTTCCTCCCACTGCCTTTCCCAAACTACCAGAAGCCACGGCTCTACTTTTCTGCATGCGCATCTCGGAACATAAAAAGGTCTCATTGATATAGGTCTATGGGTCAGTTAAGAGCCAATTGCGTCCACTGATTTAATTTATTTGAATTTTGCCCTCCCATTTTTTTGCTCCCCTAATGTGATCGGCCTACTTTACATATTCATCAGAGGGAAACGTGCTAAATGGATTGTGGGCGCATTGTGACATGCTGAACAAGGGCAGTCCTGATCCCCTGGGGTTTGTACCCCTTATCATCGCACACGTTTTAATACCCCTAAACCTTTAGTGAATCCGCCCCATGGAGTACAAACTGAAGAGGTGGATTGTGGATTGAAGGAGACAAAAACCAAAGATGAGGAGTCAGAATTGAAGACGAGCATTGGAATTTTATTTAGGTATCTGGATGAGAGTTTTACAGAAAACACCAACTGGCAGAGTCTAACGTGGTTTCCTTAAGAGTTTCTGCTAAATCCTTTACTACTTCCTAAGTCCTTGTTCATAAACCAGATGTGATAGCTTCAGGCTGCTAAAGCTAACTGCTATCTACAAACAGTCTCTGTACTGTTTGTGGGAACTGTATAATGCTATCACTACAACAAAATTCAACCTGACCTGTAACTAAAAAAAAAAAAAACAGCCTAAAGAGCACAACAAGAGGCACGCACTTACAGTACATAGGTATTAGAAATATATATCACAAACTACATATGAAGTTGGCTCAAATATGTACACTTTAGTACATGTCTCTTCTTTAACTATTTAGTTGTTGTCTTCTAAACCAGCAGCAGATTGTGTTGCAGCAAAGACTTCTTTGCAAAAGCGATTTTAGATCCCAAAATGAACCTTCAGGCAAAATGAAAGTTAAATTTCTCCCCCCCAAAAAAGTGAATAAATCTATGCACATGTTAACTCAGCGTATGAATAACTGTCAGCAATGCGTGGATCACAGCAGAAAAGAAAGGAAACGCGGGAAACCACGGTGTGTTCAGAGTAACTGCAGCAGAGAGTTGTGGGCGTTTCTTTTGGCGTGGCCCATTACACAGTGGTGTGTTACAGCAGGAAATACACACTGAGTTGAGTTTACCGGTGCAGAACTGCTGGTAGCCCGAGGAGGCGATGAGACAGGCTGCTGAAGAGGCACAGGACTTCCTGTAGTGCATTCCTGTGAAGAGGACAGTAATGAACACATCGGGTTCATAATTAGATTTACCATGAACACTAAACAAGTGAGTCAAACTGAAGGTATATGTGCTTGATCTGGTTTCTTGGTCCATCAAAACAAATCTGTATGAAGATATTTTGAGATGAAGGCACTAAACCTGTACCTGGAATAATAAATAAACAACAAAAACACACTATTTGTAATATATTAGTATTGCTTTATGGGGCATGATTAGGAAAACTCTCTATTTCTTTGGAGTTTTTTCTGTTCATTTCTTCCCCAGGCACAAAATAAATTAAATTCCAATCACGCAAACAAAACAACAAAAATGAGTTAAGCTACAGTGTAAAAAATGTAGTATAAACACTGGTTGACCTGTCCTTGCACTGAGCCCTTCTTCAATGAATGTGTTTTCCAGATAACACTTCTTTAATATGGTTTCACATACAACATGTCATTTGTCAGGCTGTCAGATCTCTACTGTGTGTCCATCGGGGTTTCTTTAGCAGAGCAGGATTTTTGAATAAATTGAAGTACCTTTTCCTCAAAATGGCAATATAAGATATAAATCTTGATATTTTAATTTAATAAAGTCTTAACAGAAAGACTATTCTGGTTTAAATCTGCTGATGCAAAACGCCACAGAGGCACATTGCAACATGTGCCACTTTTTCTCCTAAAGGGACAGCATGTGTGAGTGAATTTTGTAGTGTGGCTTGTTTAGGGGAAGGTCTGGGTTATAGCAAACTGTGCTGTTCACGCTGTTCTGACAAGTACTGAAAGCGACAACTCCTGAAAATTTGTATTTTAGTACAAAATAAGATCAAATCATTTTAGGCAAAATTGTAATTTTCTTTATTGCCAAAATAGAAAACTTGATGTATCTTGAATCTCAATATATTGAATCTCAATATATTGCCCACACCAAATGAAAACCTTCTCTTGATGCTACCAAATCTTCTTTTTAAAGGGGAGAGAGACAACAGCAGTGAGGGTTGGTGGGGTCAATTCTGAAACCTGCTGCTCTGCTCCTCCAGTGGCTTGTTTAAATGTCACCGTGGGATACAAAACTGAACTTAGTGAACTTTCCTTCAGGCTTAGCCATACACTGCAGTGTTTTTTTATGTATCCAAAAGTTGCTACTGTACCACACAGTGTTAGACTAAATCAGGTCACCCTCGAGCCCACATCTACAAGAGTCTGTTTCCTCAATTATTGGAAGTGTTGAATTCAGCGTGAAGAATGTGTTGGTGGTACAACTGTGTGTGTTAATGATGTGCAGACCCTGGTACATTAGGTTCAACACTACTCAGACTTCAGATGTGTTTTGCTCCTCAGGAAAAGTCAACAATTAACTTATTTTACATAAAACAAAGTATGTAACACACACCACATTGAAGGCCATTGTCAGAAACACTGGATTATACTGGCGCTGGGTGATATGGACCAAAATTCATATCTCGATATTTCTTCTCAAAATGGCGATACGATATAAATCTTGACAAGTTTAATTCAAATGAAGTCTGACCAGAAAGACACGTGGGTTAAATTCGCTGATGCAAAATGTCACACAGGCACATTTATTAACAAACAGCTGCACAACATGTGCCACTTTAGTCTTGTTCTCCTCTAAGGGACAGCACGTGTGAGTGAGTTCTGTAATGTGGCTTGTTTGGGGGAAGGTCTGGGTTAGAACACACTCAGAAATCCATCAAACTGTGCTTTTCATGTTGTTCTGAGAAGTACAGAAAGCAGCAACTCTCTTAAAACAAACATTTTAAAACAAAATAAGCAATAAAAATATACATATATCGATATAGGTGATATTGTAATTTTCTTAATCGCCAAAATGAAAAACTCCATATATCTTGAATCTCAATATATTGCTCAGCCCTAAATAAACCCATCAACCAACTTAACGATCAATCAAGCAAACATACTGTATAGTTTGGTTTAAAGGGGCGGTATTATGAAAAATTCACTTTATAATGGTTTTGCTACAGTGATACACATTTCGTTAGCCTCATTCAGAGGGTCAAAGTTGGAAATGTTCTGATTGCTCCCTCCCTTGTTATTCCACATTTTGCAAAAAAGTCAGCTCCAAATGGGAGAGTTTGATTTTGCTCGCAAGGTGACGCCCCCTCGCCAAAACTCCTCCTCCTGACAATCCTGGCACCTCCTACCCTATAAAAGAATGTGAGCTCCTCCCTCTCAAACTACCTCACAGCTAAAACACACACTGTGGTTTAATATAGAATATACATCAGGGCCATGCAGAGACCTTTGGAGGGGCAGGTTCTCTAAGATAAAAGGGGGCACATGGAGCACAAATTTGAAACACCATTAATTAGTTAAATAAAGGAGGGGTGAAGATACGGCCTATATCCACAAAGCCATAATTCAAGCTGTGCATTAATTTAGGACAAGTAGATATTAAGTTAGTATTAAGTTGAATTTAGATCACTATTAGACACTGGACTGTTTAACTGTCAATCACTTCTTTTCAGTTTTAATCAAAATGGAGGACAAAAATTAATCAATTCTGACTTTATTTTAATTTCACGGCTTTATTTTTGTTTTCTCACCTCAGTAAAAGTTCACAAGACTAGCAGTGGTCGTCTCCTGGGGGTGTCGTACAAAATCAGGATAAGTAATAAAGCCTGGAAAAATCGGCTATCCTTGATAAACTTATCCCCAAGTCGGTTGAACAAAAGCCAGCCAACTTGACGTGCAGATTGGACCGCACCGCATCTGGGACGCATCTATCCATTGACTTTGTATGTAATCTGGATTACTTGCTTCTAACCCTGCAGCTCCTCGATGATAAAACATTAAATTGCACTAGAAGTATGGACTTAGTTACAATTTAAGACACACGGACTCATAATATGGCAGAAGACTCCTGGAAAGAATCTATCCAAAGCGACACTGTCACACTGTCAAGGGCGTGGGAGGAGAACATAACTGTGCAGGAGAGTGTTACATACCACTGTGACCTGCATATTTGTATGTGTGTGTGTCGACAGTGTGACGTAAGCGGGAGCCCGGCCTCCCGGGGAATTGTGGGTAATGCTAGAAAAAATAAAGCTGCTCTCTAAAGCACACAGTCGCCGTCCTCCTGATTGAAACACAATATTGGCGACGAAGATAGAGTTTTTTCCCGTCTCACCTGTCTCTCCGTTCCTCGCTTTGCCGGGCGAGCCGCCGATCCCGTGGCCCCGCTGGTTTGAGTCCTTTGAGAGGTTCATCGCCGCCGCCGGTCTTGTTGACGCTAGTGATGCTAGGCTAAAGGCCCTGCTCATCCACAGCCTGGGAAACAAGGGACAACGTATTTTCCGCACGCTCGGCCCCGCGGATAAGTATCGGGACTGTGTTGCCTTACTGACTGGACATTTCGCTGCTCCACAGAGCGTCATCGTCCGGCGAATCATCTTCAGACAGCGCCGACAGAGGCCCGGTGAGTCCGTCCATCAGTACGTCACGGACCTCAGATGCTTGGCTAGCGTTTGCAAATTTGAACACCGAGAGGACGAGTTTATTCGGGATCAGTTAGCCGAACACGCAGCTGATCACAAACTGTGTGAGAGACTGCTTATGTCCCCGGACGACACAACTCTGTCTAAGGCAGTGGAAATGGCATTTCAGCTTGAGTCGGCTGCTCTGCTCGCATCGCGGCTAACGGCTACAGGTCCGCCTCCTTCTCTCTCCACTCCGCTAGCTCAGACTGTGACACCGGCAGACCAGGCTCCCGGCCCCGCTTTTCCTCACACCGAGCTCGAGGTTAACGTCGCGGGACGTCAGGGTGCCTCAGCACGCCGGCCATGCGGGAACTGTGGCTCGTATTCCCACGCCACAAGGGCACCGGTTTGCCCAGCCACGGGACAGAGATGTCAACGCTGCGGTAGGCTCAATCACTTTGCTAAGGTGTGCCGCTCAGCACCCGCTCCCACAAGAACCCAGCGCCACTCATCCCGCCCATCAAGCCCGACCACCATTCACTCGGTGGGTGCCAACAACAGACCTTTCACCTGGTGCACGGTGGAGCTGGATAACGTGTGTTTACCGCTGCTACTGGACACGGCTGCCTCCAGGTCTCTTCTCAGTGAGTCCACGGTTCGGCGACTCTTTCCCAGACACACTATCAAAGCAGGAGCAGAGGAGCTGTACGGCTATGGACACACTAAAATTAACATGCTGGGCACTGCTACCTTTTCTGTTCGTTATGGATCCAGGACCCTCCCAGCATTTACGTTCCAGGTGTCTCGGCATGGTGCCAACCTCCTCGGTTTCGACCTGTTCTGCGCCCTGGGTTTCGCCATCACTGACAATCTGGGTGCTGCTATCCTGACCGTGACCACGCCATGGCAGCTGCGCTGGCCGTCGCTTTTCACTGGGCTGGGCTGCCTCACCGTCTTCAACCACCAACCGCTCATCGACCCAGCTGTGAAGACTGTCATCCAACCTCTGCGCAGGCTGCCCCTCACTTTGCGTGATGATGTCACTGGCGAGCTACAGAAACTGCTGGATGCTGGCATCATCGAACGAGTCGATGCATCACCCTGGATCTCCAATCTGGTGGTGGCAAAGAAAAAGACAGGCGGCCTCCGCCCCTGTGTCGACCTCAGACAGGTAAACAAAGCGGTGGTCCCGGACAGATACCCACTGCCCACAGTGGAGGAGCTCTCTGCACAGTTTCATGGCTCAACAGTCTTCTCGAAGCTTGACCTTCGCCAGGGCTACCTGCAGGTTCCCCTACACCCTTTGGACTCAGCTCCGCTCCCAGCTGCTTCCAGAAAATCATGGCCACCATCTTCGCAGGCATTCCTGGGGTTGTTGTGTACCTGGACGACATTGTGGTGCACGGAGCAACATCCGCCCTGCATGACGACCGCCTTTCCAGGGTGCTGGATGTGCTCGCCGGTCACAACCTCACACTGAATGGGGAGAAGTGCATCTTTGCGGCTCAGGCTATTGAGTTTGTGGGGTTCCGCTTGACCGCTGAGGGGCTAAGCCCGCTGCACTCGAATGTCGATGCTATCCTGCGTCTGCCTGAACCCTCCTGCCCGGCACAACTATCATCGTTTCTGGGGATGACTGCGTTTTACTTGCGTTTCCTTCCCCTCTACTCAGGCACTACTGCGCCACTGCGTGCTCTCCTGAAGCAGGATGCACCCTGGATCTGGTCTCCTGCGTGCTCTGCTGCAGTCCGCCGGCTTAAGTCACAACTGACCTCCTCACCTGTTCTGGCCCACTTTGACCTCGACAGCCCCACGTTCGTGACCTGCGATGCATCCAACACTGCGGTAGGTGCGGTCCTGTCTCAATCTCACCAAGGAACTGAGCGTCCAGTGGCGTTCGCTTCTAGAGCGCTTACTCCAACAGAACAGAAGTACTCTGTGGGAGAAAGGGAGGCGCTGGCCTGCGTCTGGGCATGTGAGCGGTGGCACATGTACCTCTACAGTCGACATTTCACACTACGGACCGACCACCAGGCCCTCACGGCCCTCCTAGTCACAACCGGTTCAGGCCACAAACCGCTGCGGCTTTACCGGTGGTGTGAGAGGCTACAGGCATACAACTTCTCCACACAGTTTACACCAGGCAGGGAGAATGTGGTAGCAGATCTCCTCTCCAGAGCCACACCTGCCTCTGCACCAGACACCAGCCAGGACTCCTCAGAACCGGAACTGATCCTCTTGCTCCATACGCCCCTCGAGGCAGCTGTTTCACTGAAAGACCTTCAGTCGGCCTCTGCACAGGACCCTGTTCTCACCCAGCTCTGCACTTTCATTCGTAACGGCTGGCCTGCCAGGGTTCCTGAGGAACTAGCGCCCTTTCACCGGGTCAGAGGGGACCTCTGCTGCTGGAATGACATCTGCGTGGCGAGAGGGCTATGCACAGTGGTCCCGAGCACTTTGAGAGAACTTGTCCTGGCCATGGTCCACGACGGCCATCTGGGCGTCGTGAGGGTCAAACAACGCTGCAGGGGCCTGGTCTGGTGGCCGGGCATTGACCGCGACATCGAAGACCTGGTCAGAAACTGTACGGCCTGCCTCACCAGTGGTAAGACCGGCTCTCCCCCACCCCCACCCTTGCAGCCCGTGCCGTGGCCTCGGGCTCCCTGGACCCACATACAGGTGGACATTTGTGGTGAACTTCATGACACCCCTCAGCATCAGCGCTTCCTCCTGGTAGCATACGATCTCCACTCCAAATGGCCGGAGGTGCTGCCTGCTGGGTCTGTCACCACTACAGTGGTCATCGGTTTCCTCTCCTCTTTGTTCGCTCGCTGGGGTGTCCCTGACGCCATCACCACTGATAATGGGCCTCAGTTTGTTTCAGCTGACTTTGTGGCTTTTGCAGAAGGGAGGGGGATAAAGCACATTAGGACTGCCTTTTACCACCCGCAGGCCAACGGAGGCGTGGAGAGGTTTAATCAGACCCTTAAGAACGGGCTCAGAGCACACATGGCAGATGGCCTGTCATTCTCAACATCACTGCAGAGCACCCTACTGCACTACAGAGCAACACCCCACACTACCACTGGCAACTCTCCAGCCCTACTGATGCTAGGGCGTGAACTACAACTTCCTTTGGACCGACTGCGCCCTCCGGTGAGAGTTACTCCAACAGCAACACCCTCCCCAGGCGACAGAGTGGATCAGCAGCAACGTACAATGAAGCGGTGGTTTGACAGGAGACACCGTGTGAAACCGCCTACACTCACTGTATCAGACTGGGTCTGAGTCCGGCGACCCACTCGATCTCACAAACTGCTCTCTTTCTGGTCTGCACCAACACAGATCACAGCACAACTGGGGCCAGCCACCTTCCGCGTTGCCGATGGTTCACGCTGGCATGTCAGCCGCCTCCGGCGGGTGAAGCAACCATCTGTGGCGGATCAGCAAGCCGCAGCTCATCCACGCTGCACCAGTGGGGTCTGGGACCTTCCAGATGTACTGGCGGAGACCCAGGCTGGACCAGATGTGCGGGCTGAACCCCTGCAGGCTGGACCCCGTCTGGTCCGAGCCCGCCAGAGGCCCTTGTACCTCGATGACTATCTTACTGACTTTTAATGCACCAGCATAGTGTATAGCCTGTGAGGTGGCAGAATAATCCACCGGGCTATACGGGTAAACCGGCAGTCTACCCGGTTTATCTAGCCAGGTTGGCCGTTTGGCCTTGATATTAGTTTGTGCACTAAGGGGGGGGGTCTTAGCTCATGACCATTGTTCAGATGTTTTAAGGGGGGGGTAAATGTTACATACCACTGTGACCTGCATATTTGTATGTGTGTGTGTCGACAGTGTGACGTAAGCGGGAGCCCGGCCTCCCGGGGAATTGTGGGTAATGCTAGAAAAAATAAAGCTGCTCTCTAAAGCACACAGTCGCCGTCCTCCTGATTGAAACACAATAGAGAGAGTGAGAAGACCATTAGAGGTCTTATAAGACCACCTCCCCAAAGTCAATTTAAACAAAAACAGGCATGAGCAGGAAGGTCAATGTTTTAAATATATATACACATATTTAAAGATTACTCATGTATCAACATTTTTAGCTGTATTTTAAAAGAGTCACAAGTGGATATAGTATTTAAAACAAGAGAAAAAAAATGATTCCAGAGTGAAGGTATATTTTGACTGGCTGAAGTTCTATAGAAGGGCAGATGCAAATCTCAGCAATGCCTGGTGGAGTAGGCATGAACATCTTAAGTATATATGAAAAGCTCTGGGCATAACATTGGACATATGCACATATTTATACATGAAGAGACAAGTGCAATAAATATTATTATATATTGTCAAAACATTGTATTTCCTGAAGAGAGGAGCAGATGAGGACAATGTATTTGAAACATTAATAATTCTTAGAATTTTTTTTTGTATCAATAAAATCTTATTCAGATAAGTTTGGCATGTAGCACCCCAAATCATATTACAGTAAGTTATATGTGGATGAATTAAACTATAATACAGTGTCATCATACATTTAGGATCTATTAAGGAGTGAATTCTACTCAAAATACCTATAGATTTCATTATTTTGTGTGAGATTTCCAGGTACATTTTTGGTCTACAATGACGCCTAAAAATGTAGTTTGAGTCACTTGACTAATTTTGGTTCCATCAATTAATAGCTCTGCATCTTTTTCTTTGAATATTTTGTTCTTTGTGCCGAATATCAAAAAATTAGTTTTTTTGCATATTTAGAGTTGATTTATTTTAAACCACTCAGAGATATTTGATAATTCTGCATTTGTTTCTCTTATTAAACTATTATAATTTGAATGACATAATAAAATATGTGTCATCAGCAAACATAAGAGGCAGTACATAATTACAAACATTTCTGAAATCATTGACATAAATTATGAATAAAAGAGGTCCCAAAATGGAACCCTGTGGTACCCCGCATCTGAGTTTACCTCTGTTTGATTGTTAACATAAACAAATTGTTCTCTCTCATCCAAATAGTTTTGTATCCATTTTAAGGCATCATCTTTAATGCCATAATTTTCTAATTTTGTTGAAAGTATATTATAATTAACAGTGTCAAATGCCTTTGACAACTCTAAAAATATACCAATAGTGTTATTTCTGTTATCTAGATCTTTTGTGACTTATCAACAAACTGTAAAAGGGCCATTTCTGTAGACATTTTTTCTCTAAAGCCATAGTGATGGTCATACAATATATCATTTTCTGTCAAGTCTTTAGATATTCTTGTATGAACTAATTTTTCATTACTTTAGAAAACAAGGGTAAAACAGAACTCGGTCTGTAGTTGTTAAACAAACTGGAATCACCAGATTTGTACAAAGGAGTTACTTTGGCTAATTTAAGATCTCTAGGAACAACACCTTTTTTAGTGACAATGAGAGAACATCGTCGGATCCACTGCATTTATGAGAACATGGTAGGTTAAGAGTTTTTATGTGAATAGATACAATTATTAATCCTTGACACTTGCAGTGTTCAGACTGACTATTACTCAGTCCTACACTGTTGCTGTAGTGGCCTTAGGTCATTGATCCCCACGGCTGTATGACTGTACAATATAACAGTCTGGGGCATTGTACTAAATATGTAAATATATCTCCTTGCCCCCGCCTGTAAATATTTACAGTATATAATCTGTATCCTTCATACCTTTTATGTTATTTTCTATATTTATATTTTTCTAATTATATTTCATTTTATACATAGCTTCTGTTATTTTATTTATTTATCTTCATTGCACTAGGATGTTTTTTGTGGGTTTTCTATGTGTTGCCTTCTTTTGTCTTTTTTTCTGTACTTTATCTGATGTGAGCAGCCATGACAGTGGATCAATAAAACTATTTATCTATCTATCTACTATTAGTTTCTTCAGATGATCTGTCGATGTAAAATACAATAATTACACTAGCACAAAGCATTTGTTATATTTATAAGGCCAAGCTAACGTGGCTTAGTTTTTTTTAAATAGATGAAATGGAAAAGCTTTCTATTATTTGTCATGATATTGAATTTAGTCGCAAGTGTTAATTTTGATACCATTAAATTGTAATAACAGTCGTAATCGAGTGCGTATTTATAATAATGGTTTCACAATTTACCAGGAAATATAAAAATCTGTAGTTTGATTTGATTTGTTGTATTGTGTGTCCATTAAAAAAGGATGGCATGGTATTATGCAGAGGTTTGTCGTAATGTAAATTAAAACTTCATGCGTTTTAAATGTAGAATTGAAGGTTTAGTGTTGATTGTTACATAAAAAATATTCTCTGAACAAATCTTATGTTTTCTCTCTTTATATGTTATTATAGAATTAAAGCAACTTTTTTCCAAATGAACCTATTTAACTCAATGATGCCTAATGTTTTAAACATTTTTATTGTTCAGATGCATTTTTCAATTTTTGTCAGCAACTTGAAACCTGAGGTGAGCTGCTGCACAACGTGCTGCGAGCAGTATCACTGCTCCATTTTTCCTAAACTGAAGTCATTTAAGCTTTAGAAGTTGGAAAAGCACATGTAAAAAATGCAATAGCATTTAAACGTAAGATTCACATGCACACAGAAAGCCTACTGTGTAAATGCACATCTCATATCAATGCTGATTAAAAAAAATGCTCCTATTAGTTATATAAGTTATTTTTGTCCTTGTTCTATTTTTTGTCCTTGTTCTATTCTTTGTCTGTAAGTAATCATTTTATTTTGCTTCTATTTGTTTTAGATATGTTGATTTGCTGTTGCACTTTACAGTGCAGAGATGTGGGTCATATGGAAGTATACCTCAATATGTGCAGCCGTGCCCAATGCCTACCTACCTCTACTGAACCTATCTTAGTCACTCCTTCTCTTTCCCAACCTGCTTCAACAGCTGCACCAGTTCCTCCCACTCTTTCACCTAAAGTATGATCTAAAATGGTCAAATATCCTCAGTGTCGCCTCTTATTGTTCCGAAAAAATGTCCCTACACAAATCCAAAAGAAACACACAACACCATCACCTTCAGGAGGAACCTGGTAGACTACGCTCCTCATCATCAATGGTGACCTGGATGAGAAAGTATCGTCCTTCAGGTTCCTGGGTGTTCACATCCTGGAGGAGCTCTCCTGGGCCACCATCAGAGCCATCCTCTCTGACCCCTCCCACCCTGCTCCCCTCAGAAGGAGATACAGATCAATCAAAGCTCCACCTCCAGAATGACAGTTTGTATCCCTGGGCCATTAGAACCCTGAACAAAAAATAACCTTTTTCCTCCCATGACTCAAACTACATGTGCAATAATCCATATCAAAGTGCAATACACTGAGTTATATTTATTTATCTCCTAACTGGTCACTTTATATTTTTATATTGTGTGTATGGTAATGTATATGTAGTTTTTTAGTATTATATATCTATATATTTCCTTTTCCAGTATTTTATTTAAGTGTGTGTTTTTAATGTTGTACATATATACAATGACAATAAAAGCTTCCATTCTAAAAGAGTTTTTTCTCCACTGCAGCTGATGCTTGTTTATGTGGAATTTTGGTTGTTTTTTCTTAATTTTATATTTTGTTATGAGCACTGTGATGTGACATTTTCTTTTAGTTGGCTTTTAATAAATAAAGCTGAATTGAAATTCAATTAAATAAAGACACAAAACAGATGTCTTCCTTAAGTTTCATCATGTTTACAGCCCATTGTATTTGTTTAATATTGTTTTGTGTTGATCTTACATACAGTAACTCAATTTGTACTTTTTTGACATTACTAAATATTGCCTTTTGTCAACCACTTATTTGTGTCTCTAGTGAGCAAATTATTATCCATATTACTTGCTTATAACTAAATACTGGTTTGATACTTCTTTGTAACAAAATTGTTGAAGGATTTTTGTAACATTTACTGTTGGTGCTCACCAAAGTAAGTTT
This sequence comes from Gouania willdenowi, assembly GCF_900634775.1. Classification (NCBI taxonomy): domain Eukaryota; kingdom Metazoa; phylum Chordata; class Actinopteri; order Blenniiformes; family Gobiesocidae; genus Gouania; species Gouania willdenowi. Next base: position 29,163,791 of record NC_041064.1, on the reverse strand, counting down.
TAGTGGTTCAAATGTAAATGTATTTGTATCTGGCATTGTATACTTAATAGGTTAATAACAGTATGCCTTTTCACAACTGTAACAAAATGTAATTTTTTGTATATTTTTACTGATGTCATTAATATTAGATTTATGATATATATAGCAATAACTATATTCCTTGAGGTCTACTTTCACTAGATCTGTGCTATAAGCTGTGCTTTTACTTAAAGACAATATATAGTGATTATCAAGCCATGTGATTCTGCATATGGTTAATTATTTCTAGTGTATTGTTAATGCAGATGTGCATAAATTATGAGCACATGAGACACCATCCTAGTACAACCTTAAAATTGCATTTAAAAAAAAAAAAAAAATGTAAAACATTAACACAAATTGTCTAACGTAAACCACATGTTGAACGTTTTGATATTGTTTCATAAAACAATTCACTCTGGACTGTAAGAATTACTTTAATCACAAAATATATATAGATACTATACATAACTGTGACACAGTTATCATAAAACGGACTTTTAAGGTATTCACAATGCTGTGAATCTTTAAACATTGAATTTATCCTACATTTATCCCCGTCTTAAGGTTAAAACAAAGAGGTTGTGATAGGACTGCAGCACAAATAAAACGATTATGTCTCTAGAGGAAATCAAAACGATCGAAATCATTCACGGAAATGCTGATCAATTTATATGTTGTTGATGAGGAGCAATATACTTTGTTTTTTTCAATGTAACACTGAATACGGTTAACGAAGGTATTAAAACATAGAGAAACCTTCCGGAAGTGCCTAGCCAACATGGCTATGCTATCGGTTTTATTTTGTATTTTTTTTCTTCATTTGCTGATGTCACTTCCGGAGCTCAGCACGCAGGAGCTCAGGGGGCAGGAGCTAAGCGTGGACTCTGCAGCTGGAATCTCTTGGACAGACGTCAGACTGATGTCCAACTATTTTAACACTGTGTATAACGTAAAGCCACAGTTTCATCCACTACAAAAGTAAATAAGTGAAACATTAATGGCAGATGATGATGACAACTAATCATTTCTGAATGCAGGAATGCAAGAAGTTAATAAAATCAAGCCTTACACACAAACAAACATTAATCTGGTGTTAATATGAGGGGAAAAGAGAGATTTTCACTGTGGCTCAGATAAAAAAAATTGTGTCCAATCTGCACACTGCAATAATCTGATCAATAATCTGATCAAATCAACCTGTTACATTTTTATCAACGAAGGCGTTTCAAATTAAATGTGTGCTTTATCATTTTTACAAATTTCAATGACATTTACAAGCGTTGGAAAAACTCCATGTTCCGTTATTTTGAGACAGCCCCAAAAAAAATACATCATGGCCGAGTCCGTCTCCTTTGCTTCAGACCGCTTTCATTCATTTACTACGCGCTTTTGATCTACTTACGCGCGGTGGGCGTGTCTGGAGCCTGGACTGGAGAAGACGCGCAGGAGTGAAGCGTGTAACTGCAGGTGTGTAAAAAAGGGCTTAAGTACAGACGAGAGAATAGGGCCCTTAACCCCTCCCTGAGAAGCAGTGGGCAGCCACGATGTAGCACTCAGGGAGCAGTAACAATCAGTTCCATTTTTAGTCTCCGTTACACTGCCTCGTATTGCCTTTGAGATGATCTGGCGTGTTTGTGACCCAATGCAACGCAGCGGTTGGACAAAACAGTGGAGTATCACCATGAATGGACTGTGATCAGTAGGGCAGAGGATGACAAGAAATCACAATAGCCGCTTAAATAGCCACGTGTTGTACTGTAATGTGCAGTTTTTCTTTACTAAAAACAATAAGAAGATTGTGAGGTAGCAAAATAAAATTGCTAGTGATCAGCTATTGTGTGGAGTCAGCGTCTACAGACACGCCAACTCATGCCTATGTAAACCTATGTAATTGATGTGCATGAAGGCGCCAAAACAGCTCGTTTTTAGAAGCGTCATTATACTGACTTTTCAGAGGGCAAACAATCTGGAAAACAGGCGAGTTTGGAAAAAAATACTCAAAAAATAGCATAATACTGGACCTTTAAGGGGGTCTACAAAGTCAGACAAACAGCCTTCCCATCCTGCATCTTCTTCAATGCTGTCTTCACGTCATCCTTACTCATTTGTTTTCCTGTCCGGTCTATAACTTTCACACCATCAGTTCTTTTCTCCATCTCATTCTCATTCATTAGCTCCTCATATGATTATTTCCACTGTGAACACTCTCCTCATGTTAGAAAACACTGAACTATGAAATGCAAACTAGATACAGTGCTGTGAGCCCACAGAGCAAACATTATTCATCTTTTAGAGCAGCATCCAGATCATGGTCACAGAGCAGTGCAGCCCATCCAGCTGACTCAGGGGACAAAGCCGGGTACAACCTGGACAGATCACCAGTCCAACACACACATACAAATGCTGTCACAACAATTCCTGATTGTTAAAGAAAAATGGACTTAAAAAGTCTTAAAAGACATTAAATTCATGAATCTAAAAATAAGGCCTTAATTGTCAATAAAATCTCTTAAATCAATGCTTCAAAAGTTTTAAATTTTAACACATAATGATTTTATGATTGTAATTAGACTCACGTTTCAAAATAAATGGTAACATTTGTTTTTTTAAAAACAAATAATTCATCGTAACATTACACAATCACGACAGCAACTAATTACAAAACAGCGACGTCACGTGGTTACAGCAGGACTCTGTGCAGATGCAACAACATGGGGAAATGTAAATTTAAAGAAAATTGCCTGTCCAACGAAGATTTTTCTTAATGGTTATTAATTTTGGCATTTTTGTTATTTCATAGATTTCTGGCTATTTTTGTGGTCATCTTGTGTGTTTTGAGTGTGTTTTGAGTCTGTTTTTTTGCAGATTTTACTGTCATTTTGTGTGTTTTCTTTGGGGGACGCCAGTTGCACATCTGCACTGGACACAAAAATCTACCCTGAACCTGTGTAATTGCAAGTGTGTTTACTGTGAAGTCGGTCTTAAATTTAATTTCAAATGGCATTAAAAAGTCTTAAATTAAGCGCTTTGAGTGTCTATGATAAAGCACTATTTAAAATCCAATGCATTATTATTATTATTATTATTTAATTTAATTAGACTAAAGCTGTAGGAACCCTGAATGGAGGGAAACTCATGTGTGTTCAGAAAGTACATGCAAAAGTTAATCCAGAATGGAATAAATTCTGTGATCTGCTATGGAATAAACTAAGTAGTACGAAGCTACCAATCATGATTGATCCATCAAGGTAACTGCTTTACTCATTCCAGCTACACAATAACAGAATTCTTGGATTAGGACTCTCTGTTGGGCAACTCTTAACTTTCACAAAAAAAGAAAAAAGATTCCCATCAATGATTTGCCACTGCACTGTTGGGTAGATGCCAACATAATCACTGTTACACAGCATGATGAGGAAAACAGGGGCTGTTGAATAGTGCTTAGCAGGGAGTTAATCAAATATGTGTGGTTCGGAATCAGCACTTTATTCTTAGCTGCTGTTGAGTTAATTTATGGGGAAAAGGGAGACGTTTCTTATTAACTTGAAAATGCTGCGCTAATAGCAGGCAGCAGTCTAATGAGTATCACTATGGTAGGCTACACAAGGTTAAAAATGCAGTCTGATACCCCACATGTTGAAAGCACTTCTGTTAGCTTCTTAAAACTTCACAAACTGGGCTTGGATGGATCGACGAACTGTTTTAAATGCAATAAAAGAACCAACAGGATATACAGATAAACAAGGAATAAAATCCAGCGCACACACTGATGTTGATGTAAATAACAGATAAACAAATGACTCAAGATTTAACATTTTTAATTACTGTATTAGACCATTTTGACCGTGCATCCCTGAAAAGGAGCAAGTGGGTTACAAAATGAATGGATGGGACCATTTTGATGAGCTTACTATTAATTACAATCTAATCAGTGACTGCACTGATTACATAGATAGTTATGATATATGAGCTGGAGTAAAGATGCCACTCAAATTGATATTTACACTGGTGATAAAAAGTTATAGTTTCCAAAACATTATGAAAATGTATGAGCTCTCCAGGTGATGATAATTAGTTTAAACAACTAAATTGAAAGTTGATTAAGCCAAAACAGCATTAAAATGATCTTACAAAGCCAGAAGACACACCTTATTTTTTCCAAATATATTCAGACACTCCTCCAATCAGATGTGAGTCTATGTGGCCTAAAAGCCTTTATTTGACAGCATAATGATAAGTTATTGGAGCATAATTTAAGCTTTTATGACAGTGGGAAAATTTAAAGGACAACCACTTAAAGTCCTAACTGCGCTGCAGAGATCAAAGCAAGGTCATCAAAAACATGGATAAGAAAGTTTGGTGAGGATGAAGTTAATTTGCCTGCACAAAAACATAACCTTATGTATCTGGTTTCTCATGCAGCATCAGTCTGACCTCACCAAAAGTCAAGAGAAAAATGGTAGACACTAAGTTTCAATTGATACACTCATATCTTGTGAAGAGCCTTTTAAGATTTGAAGCGTTAAAGCTGCAAAGAATTTGGCTGATGCAAGGATTGGAAGCGGAGGCAGGTCCTTCGTCTCTAAACTGGAAACCTCCTCCTCCGCCATCTAGCAAGAATAGATCATAAAAAGAAAACACACCTAGATAGGCTTTAATTTAATATATTTTTAGTGTTGGATTCTAAAATCTAATCTCTACATTATTGCTTTGATTTTGTCCTAGATATTTGACTAATCAGGCAGGAAACAATCTCCTTGGAGAGCCTGAAATAGTAATAGAAATCAACCATTACTCAGAATGTTATTTGCTTGTTCTTTCCAACAACGGCATGGGCGAAGAGCATCAGTTTGTAATACAGTATTTGCTCCACAGTCACTCATGAACTGATGGCTGTCCAAAAAATTTGAATCTTCATCATGTTTTCACATTATCTGGGTTTTGATCTGGGGCTGGAATGAATGGCATGGGTAAAAAAGCTCTGCGTCAGACACAAATGAAATGGTTTCCTACTTGGATTTGGTGTTTGGTAACTTACAAATATACTTTGAAAAGTGTTACTGTTATTTATTATTGTTTGCCTTAAACTTACTAAAATCATTTTAAATCTGTGTACATCAACTGAAGGATGAGAGACCTGCAGTATAAAATAGAGGTTGACCGATATATCAACCAGCGGATACTGTATATATGGACTTTTTTTTAAGATCGGCCGTCGGCTAAAAATAAAAAAAAAAGTGTTTTTTTTTTACCATCACCAGCCCTCCCTAAGGAAGGGTAAGAAACACTTTATTATAGGGAGGATATCAAAAAATGAGGAAAGGTAGAAAATGGAAAGGGTGGGCAAGAGTTGATTATTTTAAAGTGACAGTGATATGTGCTGCTGTAGTTGTGTATATGGTGACAGAGGGAAGGAGGGAGTGGTTACACCTAAAACAGGTATTTAGTTTAAACCGACTACTTGCACATTGTATATTGTTACTGCTACTTACCCGTCCTGTACTTTTTGTTTTACTTGGTTGTGTACGCGTATAGTTAAAGTTAAATTAGTTCTGTTGATATATTTAATTTAATTTCTATGTATGTTTCAATTGTCTTTCATAATTAATGTGCTTAAAAAAAAAAGTATATCGGCCTCAAATATTGGCTTCAAAATTGACTTTAGATATCGGCCATCGGCCGAAATTTATTTATTTTTTTTATACCGGTATCAGCATCGGCCTTTGAAAATCCCATATCGGTCGACTTCTAGTATAAAAGCATCTCTGCTGTTGAATACCAGATGGCTGCGGTGCACTGTATGGCAAAACTGTGACACACGCTTTGACCTGGGCCCTGAACAACGAAGCTGGATTTTCTCTTATCGCATCCGGGCTTAAGACAGTATTTCCTGTACTATGGCACTGGCTAATGTAAAAAAAATCACCATGGAAACTTCTGGTCTGGAGCAGGTTTTGCTCCCAATAAATGATCAGCAAGTGCAAAAGCACCGCCTCCTGACCTCTACAGTTCACTTGGAAACTGATCAGTGAGTATATTAATTATTCAATGAATTAATATTATATAATTTCACCAATTTACGCATTAACGGTGAGCAATTTCCTGCCAGCATTTTAAGAGTACAAAACAAAGAATAATAAACCTGACTAGACTTGACCTGGGGAGAGGAAGATGCCAAATGAAGACAGGAGAGAGTCTAGTCCCTCACAGCACCCACACACTGAGACTGGGTGTGCAATATTACAAAACTCACACATCCCAGCAGACCATGATTTTTTTAGGAACACCCCCAGAAGAGTGCAGAACCTATGCTGTTTAATAGATGCAAAAGTATAATTGCAAAATAGCAATGACACAATATTTCTCGTTTGGACGACGTTTCTGTTCGCAAAATAGTCATAGAGATGACTTTTACAGTCATCAGGATTCCTTTTAGTGGAAATCGAGTGAGTCAATTTCAAATAATTTTATTTTTATCAAAAGGTGTGAGAGGATTTTGTAGAGGAAAAAAACTCCAATGTGAACATTTTTAAATATAAGTTACAAGCTCTCCTTTCCTCTAATTGTTTTTAAGTTATATATTTTTTTACCCCCCAAAATGGCTTCCATACTTACAGTAGCCTCAGGAACCTAGTGTTAGAAACGCTGTTGACAGTACAAATTAAAATCTATATACTGTATACTGAACAAAAATATAAACGCAACACTTTGTTGTTTCTGCTCCCATTTCTGATGAGCTGAACTCAAATATCTACAGCAATTTCTAAATATACAAAATACCAATTTCTCTCAAATATTCTTCACAACTCTGTCTAAATCTGTCTCCACTGCACTGGCTTCCAGTTTCTGCTAGAATCGAATACAAAATCCTGCTACTCACTCACAAATGCATCACTGGTCACGGTCCATTATACCTGCAGGAACTCATATCACAGCAACCCTCCACCCACACCCTCAGGTCATCCAGTAGCCTCCACCTTCACGTTCCTACCACCAAGCGCCGAACCATGGGGGACAGAGCCTTCTGCTCTGCTGCGCCAAGGCTTTGGAACAGCCTAACCGTGGAGCTGAGAGAAATACTGGACTCTTTTAAAGCTAAACTGAAAATATACCTTTTTAAGAAGGCTTTTAAGTGTTAATATTTTGAAATGTGTGTGTTTTCTGTAGCACTCTGAGATTCCCTGAATGAAAAGTGTGTTACAAATAAAATGTATTATTACTATTATAGTGAGCACTTCTTCTTTGCACAGATAACATGTCCCACCTCACAAGTGTGGCATATTAAGATGCTGATCAGACAACATGATTATTGCACAAGTTTGCCTCAGGGTGGCCTTTTATTGTGGTCACCCTGAGGCCAACTTGAAATGTACAGTTTTGCTTTATTGGGGGGTCTGGTAGGGAGGGTCAGAAAACTAGTCAGTATCTGGTGTGACCATTATTTGCCTCACGAAGTGCAACACATCTCCTAGGCATAGAGTTGATCAGGTTGTTGATGTGGCCTGTTGAATGTTGGTCCACTTCTCTTCAATGACTGTGCACACGCTGTCGTATACGCCAATCCAGAGCATCCCAAACATGCTCAATGGGATGTTTTCAGCTTCCAGGAATTGTGTACAGAACCTTGCAACATGGGGCCGTGCATTATCATGCTGCAACATGAGGTGATGGTCACGGATGAATGGCACAACAATGGTCCTCAGGATCTCTTCATGGTATCTCTGTGCATTCAAAATACCATCAATAAAATACACCTGTGTTTGTTGTCTATGACATACGCCTGCCCAGACCATAACCCCACCACCACCATGGGCCACTCCGTCCACAACGTTGACATCAGCAAACTGCTCACCCACACACGCTGTCTGCCATTTGCCCAGAACAGTGAAAACCGGGATTCATCTGTAAAGAGAACACCTCTCCATCGTGCCAGACGCCATCGAATGGGAACATTTGCCGACTCAAGTCAGTTACAACGACACAGTGCATTCAGTTCGAGACCCCGTTGAGGACAACGTGCATTACAGATGAGCTTTCCTGAGACGGTTTGTGCAGAAATTCTTTGTTTATGCAAATTGATTGATGTAGCAGCTGTCCGGGTGGCTGGTTTCAGATGATCATGGAGGTGAACATGCTGGATGTGGAGGTCCTGGGCTGGTGTGGTTACATGTGGTCTGCGGTTGTGAGGCCGGTTGGGTGTACTGCCAAATTATTTGAAACACCTTTGGAGATGGCTTATGGTAGAGAAATGAACATTCTATTTATGGGCAACAGCTCTGGTGGACATTCGTGCAGTCAGAATGCCAATTGCACACTTCCTTAGAACTTGTGACGTTTGTGTGATTAAACTGAACATTTTTAGAATGGCCTTTTATTGCAATATCATCTGACAAGCAGCAAAAATGGACGTTTTGGTTTGTAAGCCAGGCTGAAGCACACCTGTGCAATAATCATGCTGTCTAATCAGCATCTTGATATGCCACACCTGTGAGGTGGGATGGATTATCTACACAAAGGAGAAGTGCTCACTAACAAAAATTTGTGAACAATATTTCTGAGAAATATGTATTTTGTGCATATAGAAAATGTTTTAGATCTTTGAGTTCAGCTCATGAAACATGGGAGCAAAAAGAAAAGTGTAGCATTTATATTCTTGTTCAGTGTATAGCTCCCAATGACTGTTAACATTTGGGGCACCAATGATGCAAAAGTTAATTTCAGCAGTTATTTAACCTGAAATTATTTTAACTACTAAGATTAACAATGTTCTCATTTTCCTTTTTGGATTCCATATATTAACTTTTGTGAAGTGCAAAAGCTAATTTAGATAAGAGGTGAACTTGGAGAGATACAGCCACTGTTTTTTTTTTGCCCTAATCCTGCTCTCTTTTGATCACCCAAGTCTTTGCCCAAATGGTAGACATCTGACACAAGGTCGTCAGCTCTTTGCACATAATTGGAACTAGTCCTGTTAGCAATTTGGTATGAGCCTCTTTATCCAACACTGTCTGGGCTGAATTGGGAGACTATTTTTGGTCGATAAGCCACTTGGTTTTAATGGTGTAATGAATTCCTACCAAGCATTTGCATTCTAATTTACATATGTAGTAGGCAATGTAAGCAAATACATTGTTTCCTTTGATTAATTATTCTCACTTGAAACATAAATAGTGCCTTGACAGGCTGCATAGAGATGAGACTGAGTTTATATAGGCAGTGAAATGAAGTGTTAATCTAAACAATTTTTGTGTTTCAATAATATCGCCAGTAATGGAGAGGAGTTGCTTCCTAGTTATTGTGTTACGCTTGTGATGGTGCTCTGGAGGAGTGTGAGCTCTGTTAATGTTCCAATAATTATGCCATGAAGGCTAAGGAGAACCAGCTGCTGTCTCTGTCTCCGTTCATTGGCAGTGTCGACACTGAACCAAATGTGATAGTCATTCACTTTCAAAAAAATCAGCTGCATATCATGAAGCAGTAATGTTGATTGTAGTTGTTGACACATCCAACAGTGCAAAGTTGGGCAATAATCACTATGCTTTTTTGTCTTGTCATCACACACTTCACTTTATGTGAAGCCTAGTTGCAGACCTGACATCACGCATCTCTAATAAGAGACAGAGTATCACAAAATATCACAATTGAGTGAAGAATTCACCAGTTTGAAAACTGAGGAATTATTAGTGAGCATCAAAAATCTGCCTCGAGAACGTAAAGTCACCAAAACTTACCAAATGACCAATGACCTGGTTGATAGACCAATGTTTTACATGGAGGGCTGTTATACAACAGCTAGTTCTGACCAAGTGATTTGACTGGAAGACAGATATTCCAAGAGTGCTGATATAGAGCAACAACGCACTGGGACTTCTTACGGACTACATCACTCCGTTGTACAGCTGATCTAAATACTGTTAAATCTTGGGCTACACACGGCAGTACACTGTCACGACATTCACAATGCACAATTCAGATCTTTCAAAAACAACAAAAAAAATGTGTGCATGATTGTTCATATTACATATTAAATGCATCTTCAATCAGTTTGGAGTATGAACGTGATGTGACCCTATGCATCGCAGAAGAGATTGTAAGGTGACCCATGAAGTAAATATGGATGTGCTCCTCAATGTGGAACTATTTTTATTGGCGGAGCCAAATGATTAAATAAACAAACAAATCATAATCTCTTGTCATTTATTACTGTTAACTAATAAAATGGGCTTGTAGAACTGTTAGTATCACACTTGAAGTTGTGCTGTTGTGCTGTTATATCATATATATTATATTACACAGCTCTCCCAGTTTGGCCTATAACCACATTTAGCATTTGCCAGTGGTACTTTTATGTCATCTGTTGCCACCACTTTCTACAACTGCAGTGAGTAACGATCTGCACCGGGCAGTGTTGCCAGATCAGATTGACAGTTTCCAGCCCAATCACATCTTAGTACCCGCCCATTAAAAATAACAGCTCAAACCACAAAGCTGCCAGACACCTGTGTAAAAATACATGCAATAAAAACACACCCAGGGCTTCATATCTGCATCAAATAACCACCTATAAATGATAGATGAATAAGTTTTTTGCAAATTTCAGCCAACAAGAGCACAGTAAAGCAACCATAGGCTATACAAATTGCAAAATGAACCTCTGGTATCCTCGCGCCAGGCCCAGATTGGCCAATTGCACGTAAAAAGGTGCACTTTTAAGCCGTGTAGGCCTAATAAATTTAGCTATTTACATCACATATGACCTGTAGGACTACATGCAAAACAATTTAAAACAAAAAAAATACATAAAGAGCGCTTCTCCCTCCCTCTCTCCCTCCTCTCTTTTTCTTGTCCTTGCTGCTTTCCACACCTGTGGTGCTGAAAGACGCACAACAACCTGGCCACACAGCAGCTGATTGAGATTGAAAATATAAAACCAGGAACAACTAGTTTTTAATTCAATGAGCAAATGCCATAGAATAAGTGGGTTACAGTTACTAAAATCATCTTCACTCAGGAAAGAAACAATGGCATCTGATAAGCCTTGAGCATCAGCGCTGAGAAGATCAACAAGCCCCAGGTAAGTACTGACAATAATACAATACTTGCAACAGGCTTTAGAGTCGTCTTCTGGGATAGGCGCAATCCAGGTTTTTAGCTCAGTGTCGGTATCCCATTCCTTTCTGTACGATTTCTTGTATTTTCCCCAGTTTGGCATGATGCTAACTTAGCTAGGACGGCTAAAGTGCATTTACTGTCTGCTGAACTGATGTCACGGTTACGTAACGTTGACAAATAGAATGATGCCGATTGGGAAAAAAAACAAAAACAGATGCCGATTAAATACAATTCATGTCAATTATTTATTTATTTATGCATTATTTTAGGTTATTTATTTATCAAAGAGAGAGAGAGAGAGAGAGAGAGAGAGAGAGAGAGAGAGAGAGAGAGAGAGAGGGAGAGAGAGAGATAGAGAGAGAGAGAGAGAGAGAGAGAGGGAGAGAGAGAGAGAGAGAGAGAGAGAGAGAGAGAGGTGCTTTTCACATTATTAAAAACTCGCCAAAAATGGACAAAAGCAGCCCAAATTTTAATCACCCACCCAATGTATTTTTTCCCCACCTGACGTAAACAAAAATATTGGGCGGAAAACCACCAGTAACAAGCCACCAAGGTGGAAAGAGTACAGAAAAAATCTACTTAAGTAAAAGTACTTTGATTAAATTTTACTTAAGGATTTGGTGAGCAGAACGCTGTCTGCATGGAAGATTTTGACGACACATACTATCGGTGTTGGAGGGTAAGTCATGTTTTTCATTAATATTTGGTGATTAGCTAAGCAAAGTTAGCGTCTGTATTGGTAACTTTGATCACGTTAATGTTACACACTGTTAGCTGGGTATTGCCTGTGCCTGTATGCAAAAAATGCCTTGCTTAAGTGCCGTGGATAACAACTATAGTGAGAGAAAATTAGTAAGTTACATTTATTTATTATTATTCATTTATTTTCCATTTATACATTACATGCTTCAAATCAATGTTTGTCAGTTTTGAGTTGAATTTCAACATTCAAAACACGTGTTCCTTTTTAATTGGCTTATTACAGTGAAATATAAATGTCCAAAGTATAGAATAAGAAAAGGAATTTTCACACAAATAATTATTGCTGCAAAATGCATTATTGTAACTGAATCGATCAATGTTAATATTAATCTGTTTGTGGATCTACTAACAGATATTGTTGTTAAACAAACTCTTTTATGATTTTAATTAATTAATATATTTGGTTTGCTAAGTATTAATTATGTACAAATTGGTTAATGTAATGCACCAGTTTATGAACTGTGAGTAATATACATTTTAGTGGGCTGTCAGAAGCAGCAACATAAGTGATAGTTTTGTTGATCGTGTGGTCAATTGGTCCATTTTTCTACCATTTTTCTAACCAGTTACGTTGTATTTTCCAGGTCCAATTTCCATTTCAAGTAAGAATCATTTGGCAGGTATTCATTCTGAAAATCCATATTGCAGTAGGTGAATTTCGTGCAGTTTAATAATTAGAATAAAAATTATTATTTAAGTGTTGCAAATATTTTTTTTTAGACTATAAATAAATGTACAATGTGATTAGGAGCTGGAATGTGTCTCACATATAAACTTACATTTGTTTTTATCAATTTGTGCAGCCTTAGCCGTGATGACCTGAAGGATATTTTTCCTGGAACTGAGAATTTTCTCAGGAGTTAAAAGCTTTAGGATTTCATCAGTCAAAAGATAAACACATATTGGAATAACAAATGGCATTATTGTGATGAAAATTGTCTCATATTATTAATGCTCTTAATTGTCTTCTTTTTTGAAATCCTCTATAATTCTAAAAGCGTGAAAATACCAGTGACCAAGATGCCAAAACTTGTAGTGAAAGTGGGATTATACCCTCAACTCGTGCAGTAAGTAATGCCACAGAAGATTATTGACTATTACCCTATGTTACGAGATGCTGGCACAGATATGTCTCATGTAAGTCAAGTTTTTTTTCTTTTAATAACCTAAACTTTGGGTGGGACAGCAACAAGAAAAATCACCTATTATTATTATTATTTGACCACAGCTGACCATCTACACCAAAATGTACAAGCGACTCCAAAATATGAGGTCCCCGAGGAAGAGACAGGGCTCCACGCCACAACGAGGGGCGTTAAAGTAGAGTTTCTTCTGCTCAAACAACCCAGACAATGACACAGAGAATTTCAACCATAATTCTTGAGAGCAATGATGACCTCAGCGAGGACAGTTTCAATGAAGGTCTGTGCTAAAACTGAGAACAATTCTAAGTGCTGTCATAGTTCTGATGTGTGTACTAAAAAAGTTTAAACCTGTACTGAGACTACATTTTCCTCCACCTCATGAGCCAGAGTACATTGTAATGCACACAATGTTGGATATTGACCTGTGTTTTCCTGTTATTTTGCTTATGTGTTTACAAATTATTTGAATATTTTCCCCAGGAAAAGTGTCTCCACTGTTTTGGATGTTACTGGACACACTTTTTCTGACTTAAATCAGCTGACAGTCATTTTCCACATTAATCAATATCAAACATATTTTTATATTTTCCTCACGCTAAGTAAAACATTAAGCTGATCAAATGGAATAGGTAATTGACCATTCCTAAAAGAAAAATCTGAAAGTCCAATAAGAAAACACAGCTCTCCTCAAACTGTTATTGCTTTTTAGACTTTAGATGAACTGAAGTTTGACCTCTGATAGTTGTACCTTACTCTCTTTATGCTAACTGTTTTCTGGTGCTGTCAAACCTAGTGGGGGAAGTAGCAATGCAGTATTGTTATGCGTGTATTGACTAATGACTTTCTAATATAATTGTGCATTGTATTTTATTTATTTACACATGCCATGACCTATGATTTCTCTTCTCTGATGCTGGTGTAATAGTGTTTCCATAGAAACGTCTTTGCATCACTGTCTTGTTTTATAGTCTGAGGATGCAGGCGAGGCACTACAAAACATTGGGCAAAATGTACAAGAAGCCCAACGCAAAACCCAACCAAGGCGATTTTGCCCAAATTTTGAACCTTGAGTTCGAGGCTAGGCGGGCTTTCATTGATGCAGATATTACAAAGGAAGAAGAACAACCTATGAAACTCTTTGAGGCATATTCCTGCTTCAAAGACACTTGAAATGTCAGCTTTTTGACTTCCCCCCTTGGTACTCTGTGCTTCTGTTTGTGCAGTCTGCCCTGTATCAAGTCTGCTCAGTGGTAATAACTGAACAAAATGTTGTCCTAGGCAATGGATAAGCAGCGTCACATCGTTGGTGGCACCAACCGCAAATACATGGAGGAAATGAAGGGAAGACGGGGAGACTCTTGTAATGCTACAATGTAAACACACACACACACACACACGACTGATGCACGTGCATGGAGTAGATGGATATAGTCACAAATACACACACACACACGGTTGATGCGCGTGCACGGAGGAGATGGATGTAGACACACACACACACACACACATACACACAGACAAATACACAACAAAAAAAACAACAAACACATTTATCATGCACATGTCTCATAAAATTAGACCAGGGAAATTTGCACATGCTATTTTACTTTGCAACCTTTACAACACTACAGAGTACAGAGTATGTACACCTCTTTGTACATCCAACCTTCAAATATATTGTCATTTGACCATAATTGACAACTGTACTTATGCTCCCACATGAATGCATACTTCCAACGGGCACTGTACTAGATGGATGTAGACACACACACACACACACACACACACACACACACACACACACACACACACACACACACACAGTATTTATAATAAAAAATATACTAAATGAGTAAAATAAAACAAAAATTAAACAATATTTATACAAAAAAATGCACAAAATGACTCCTGAATCACACTACAATGGCAACAAAAACAATAATTATGCAAAAAATGCACAAAAACACAACAGAAAGATACAAAAATACACATGACTCCAAAAAACACACATTACAGAAAAATACACCAAACAAAGAAATATAAAAGTGAGTAAAGACAAAAAACAACAAACACATTTATCATGCACATGTCCCATATAATTAAACCAGGAAAATTGCACCCACATTTTGCACCCGCAAATATATCCCTTATGCTGATGATGTATGAATGCATACTTCCGACGGGCACTGTACTAGTAGGTATAAATATAAAATGGCCCATCAATGGAACTTCTAGTGTTAAAGTAGAAGTAAAGTTAATGGTGTAAAAATCTACTCTAGTAAAAGTAAAAAGTATATCACTTAAAATGTACTCAGAGTAAACTTTACTTAGTTACTTTTTTGGGGGGGTGGGGTGGGGGGGATCTCTCCCATGAAATAAAAGAGTACAAAGACATGTATAAAAATCTATGAGGTAAGTGCTTGTGTCATTACATTCAATGTGTCAGAGCATCCAATAAAACAGTTTCCAATAAGAGAACATGTCCTACATAGGAATCTCTGAAAAACTATAAACGCTCCGCCCTGAGTCGCACACAACCCCCCCGCCAAAAATCTGTGCACTCCTGAGCGGGTGGGTCCACAACCTCCTCAGCAGTAACAGCTATAATGTAAACAAACTTGCAAAACATCTTAACAACGTTAGCCTGACAGTCAAGGATACAAACGATTTGTTTGTCACATACATACGTATATACTACTACTGAATAGTACTTTATGACATGTAGTTAAATAGCATTAGGGTGTGCACAGTGTGCAGCAGGGGTGAAAGAAAGAAGGTAAATAATAGTAAAAGAGCATTTAACGACAACCTAATGCTATATAAACATAGCCACATAAACAAAGTTAGCTCGCTAACATACCTCTGATCAAGTGGTCGCTACAGACACGGGCATTAGCAGATTCTGCTCCTCCTGACCGCAGACGTAGGTTTAAAATCCACTTTTTACGACATTGTTCTGTGAGCTTATTACAAGACAATCTTCAGTACTCTATAAAATCTCTTTTACTTTTCTCGGTTAGAACGAGTGGAGCAGCCGTACACTACACAAAACATGAACATTTTGACTATTTCAGATGGCAGATTCTCAGGCTTCCTGCCCTCCGTCTAAATTTTGCGCTCTCGCTTTGTCGCGATGCAGTCACGTGAATCAACAGAGCAGGCCTTAGACATATACACATTCTATTGGCAGATCCTAACAACAGCTCTAGGGTACGTTCAATTGTTACCACAGTATATTTTATCTATGTAGTAGACTCCCGTCCATGCAGGATTTATTTTACTCTGTAACGGATTATGTTTCCAATGTAACAAAATACTGTTTCTTGAAACAAAATTTACTTAAGTAAAAGTAAACTTACAGATTTTAGAAAGTATTCAAAAAAGTAGAACACAAAAAGGCTACTCAGTTACAGTAATGAGAGTAAATGTAATTCATGACTTTCCACCCCTGCAAGTCACCACTTCCAATATTCTGAGTAATGTGCAGTGAAATGGACAAACTATGGCTTAACACCTGTCATTGCTATGAGTTCATGAATTATGAGTCATGGCTTCGAAAAGACATTTCTGGCTCTGTCATTCAGCTGGAGGATTTCTTCTGTGTGCGGGCGAATAGGGATGAGGCTTCTAGAAAGTCTGTGTGTCTATAACAGACAGCTGGTGCAAGGAACTCACTGTAAGGGAAACATTTTGTAACCAAGACATTAAACAATATATCCATGCTGCCTTTTTATCTACCCAGAGAGTTTGGGAATGTTGTCATCTGCGCAAGTCATAATGCAGCACGGTTGGCAAATCACATCGCAGACTGTGTACACAATCAGTTCCAGCGCACTTCTGGAGCCCCTATATTTGTACTGGGGGAATTTAACCACTGTCGTCTGAAGCGCACTCTTCCTGGATCAGTACGTCATATGTGCAACACGGAAAAGTAACGTCTTGCACAAATGGTTCACTTACGTCAAAATTGCCTTCAATGCAAAGGGCCTCTCTCCTCTCTCTAACTCTGACCATCTAACAGTCCACCTGATGCCCATTTACAAATCAGTGCATACTATACATCACCAGCAAACACCAGCACAAGTCTGTGTTGAAGTGGACTGAGGACAGTTTAGAGACCCCAAGAGGGTGTTTATCATGTACTAACTGGAGCATCTTGCATAACCTTAAAATGAATGAGGCCGTTGACACTATTGCAGAAAACATTACATTTTGTGTTAACAGGCTCTTCAATTGAGTTAATGTACTCCCTAACAATGAGCCTTATGTCACCAAGGAGGTAAAAGCTTGCTTCAATAAGAAAAAAAATACATTCAAAAACAATGGCTAAGGAGGGGCAGGTGCTGCTAAAAAATATATATAATGGATGCTGCACAAGTCCAGAGAGAAGCATTGGGCTTCCATTAAACAGAGTTGCAGCTCTATGGACAATAAAAACCTCTGGGACTCTATGAAAAAGATCACCAATAGGAATCCAACAAAAAAAACTGTTGATCACAAAAATGAACTGGATAGTGCAAACAATTTTAAAGACTTATTTTTACCTCTTATGTGATCCTTCACGCTATGTGGAAATGGACCCTTCAAAGGTTCAGAGTTTTTTTAAAAAGTGTGCAATATCTATGGGGTCGGATTGGCATGCCTGCTTGCTTGCTAAAATATTCTGCATCTGAAGTACCTGAGGCGTGGTGCCCTATCTTTCAACAGTCCCCTGACAGCCCCACAGTTGCAGCAATGTGGAAAAAGTCAGCTATCATTACTTTTCCTAAAACAGATTTTCCTACAGAGAATAAGGATGTTCGACCTGTTGCATTAACTTGTATTGTTATGAAGTGCTTTGATACCCACTTTCCACTGGAGCTGGAGCTAACTCGGAGCTAGCACGTGCATTCTTTTTATTTCCACCAACAGAGCTCCGGCCGGATCTTTATGTTGGATAAGATGTAATTTGTATTATGTCAACAAAGACGTCAAAGCTTCATCATGGTGTTGTAAGTGGTCATGGGTAAACTGCTATGTAATCAGTGATAGGCAAAGACTTTGCTACATCTTGCCGCTTTTGCAGTGAATAACTTTAGCTTATTTCCAAAACCCCTCTATCTGCAGACCTCAGAAACATTTCCGTCTGTCCGCCAGGGACACTCCCACCTCCTATAAAGGAGTGAGCGAACAGATGCACCCCATTCAAAATAAGCACCTCTTCTCCTCGTTGGAGAAAGAAGGGTTGTCTGGTGAGACATCTCACTCATATTACTCATAGAACCGGGGTTATGGAAATAACCTAAAATTCTATTTCATAATATTTCGTAAGATGTCTCACTATGGGATGTGGTAGCTCCCGTATTGCAGACATGCGCAGCGGGAGATGCCAGGGACCAGCGCACAGCAACTGGTAAATCTCTGCCAGCCAGTGCATGGGAAGCCAATGTGGAGCCACCAGGATCAGTGCATGGCCGTGTTCCCTCACCCTGGACAGGGTGGGGGTATCAGAGCGAACGGAATCTGCATGAACAATGCATTTATACTCCGTGCAGTTTCTGCTCCCAAACTGCAGGGGGCATTATGTATGGCAAACACAGGCCAACCACGGTACAAAAGAACAGTGGAAGAATTAGTTGTTGTTTATCACATGACTGTGGCTAGATTACGTCTACTTCTCAAGGAAGAGCACTGACCCAGGGCGGCGCTGCAAGCCTGGTCCATCTCGCGCCTCTTCTGAGGAAGAGTGGGTAAAAACCCTGTGGTCCGCTCACCCTGAGAGGTTCCATCTGCAATGCGGTGGTGCCATCTCTCGGCGGCAGACCGTTCACTGCGAGAGGACCCATCCGTGGTACGATTGTGCCCTCTCTCGGTGGAACAGTGCCATTCCCCCCGGGGCAAGCATCTCACTGCACTCCCAGGGGGACAGCGTAATGACGGAGGCCTCGCTGCTGTGGGGGGGGCCGAGGCCTCCCACCGTGGGGGAACAGCGGGTCCGTAACCATGCTGCTTATTGTGGCACAATTAACTTTCATTGGTTGTGCCCTCGGCCTTTGGCCTGGGTGCGACAGTGGGACACACTTTTATTATTCCTAATAAAACGTTGTGTGTGTGCTTGTGGACATTAGAGAAGGGGAGGGGGCAACAGCCAAACTTCCCTAGAACATGTCTTTCCCTGCCACTGAACCGTGCCGTGGCAGTGGGGAGTGGAGGGCTCTGTAGTGCACGTATGAAATCCGAACAGATGTAGCTGGGGAATGGGAATATTCAACTGCTTCACTGGAAGAGAGGAGGGTAGCCAGGCCGTTCCCTTCTCCTCTGTGTTTTAGCATGAGTACGCTTAGGCTATGCCGGCAAAACTAGAGCTGAGGCCAAAGGTTTCCCGAACCAGCCGGACAAACCGTGTTGAGACAGTGGGGCGAGCCGAAGTGATGAACGTGTCATCTTGCTCCTCCTCTCCTGACACAATGAGGTCAGGGGAGATAGCAGCCAGGTCAAGCTGGGAGGACCAACGTGCACACAAGCCCGGAGGTGTCGAGGGTAGGGGGCCTGAGACTACAGCTGTTTGTACTGATGTCTGGGAGCTCCGGACCTTGCGGTGAGAAGTGTGGAGCAGGGCAGTCACCTGAGTGAGAGAGCCGCTAGGAAAGCCAATGTCCATCGGAGCTGAGGCTTGATGGTTCAATACCTACCGGTAATGAACAGAGGACAGCACTTAACTGAGCAGAGCAAGGTAAGCACTGACTTCTTCTCAACCTGTGTGGTCCAAGCAATGCGTCTATACCATCGTCCGTCAACCGGAAACCGAAGATCCACCTGTGGACAGTAAAGCTGGTAAAAAAATTGCGATATGGTAAACCCTGTCGTTATTAGATGGTTTTACTCCCTTCTGACTGACAGCTCACAACAAGTTACTGTAAATGGTACACTCTCTACTGTTACACAATGTAGTACAGGGGTACCCCAAAGAGCTATGAGCTCTCCTCTCTTATTCACACTCTAACGACTGCAGAAGCAGTCATAAAAACAGCCAGTGGTGGACCTGGCTAGTTTTGCGCCCTGGGCGAACACCTATCCACCCAAAAATATATAATCTGGCCGGTTGACCTGATAAATTTCCGGGTCAAATCACAGTTCTTCCCTACACCCACATGGGGTGGCCAAAAAGCCATATCTGACACAGTGAGGACAGCGGAGGTAATTCCATTAGTTTCTGGTGTAAACATTTTTCCCCTTCCACCTCTTGTGCATATTCTGATATCAATTATTTTAAATCTGTTGCACGTTGATTATTGCCCTCCTGTCAAGGAAGTTGTCTCATTTCAAGGTTGGTGTAAGAAAAATGATCTTATTCTGAACACAAACAAAACTAAAGAGATGATATTTGACACCAGGGCAGTTAGAACACATGTCCCTGCTTTAATTTGTCACAGTTGAATTGAGCTAGTGGACACTATATTGTTATTTGGGCATTCAGATGGAATACTCATTAAAGTGAAATGTTCATGTTGATGTTCTGTGCGCCAAACTTGCCCAAAGACTACAGTAACATTTTCTTTGCCGAATGATATTGTTTGGTCTGATTACGCGTGTATACTGATAAGATTTGGGATGGTTAACTGATTCAATGAGCATTTGTTGTGTCATTACATTTATTTCTTGATGTGATAAATGTTTTGATTGTGATCAGCCCTACACTTATATCTGTGATACATCTCCCCTTGGGAACAATAAAGTTTATTTCATCTTATCTTTACAACTTTAGTGTACCTGCTAGCTGAGAGTTTTCTTCAACTTATTGGAGGTTGTAACAGAACAGAATAATGAACTAGCACTACCCCACCATGTAGTGACAATCTGAAGGATAAAAAAGGGTTCCATTAACAGTATATGTGATACCTGTGGTGTCCTCAGCCATTTATAGAGTCCTGCGGCACTTGCGGCCGACGAGAGCGAAAAAGATATGCTTTCGAGGCTGATAAGTTGTCGCTCTATGTTGCTGGTATAACTGGCACATGAGGAATTTAAAAGAAGTCAATTTCACACATTCAGGCATCATGCACCATTGCAATTGAAATGGTTGGCGACAGTCCTGTAAAATGGCACTAATCAGGACAAAGATTGTTTTTCTTTAGATGTTAAGAGGAAACAATCACAGCTAGTGAGGCACTGTAAGGAAGGAGTAACTGTAACTTGTGTCATTCTGCTTCTTAGTCCATGGGCGAGAAGCAGCCCAAGTACATCGTCTTTATCCAAAACAAAGCCTGCCTGGCTAGCCCTCATTAGTATTCAACCCAGTATATAAGCCCCTGCTGATCAATCACTCCTTGCTAGATTGTCTTCACAGACCTGAATCTCTGCCACTTTCTCTTAGTTTGGTTTCCTGGTTATGACTTGAACGTGTTATGAACCACCTTTCATTACTTCTGCTAATCTCTTTAATAAAGGACATTTAACTGTTTTTGGACTGATTGTGTTGCATTCGAGTCTAGTCACACACTCGCAACAGTACAATATGGACAAACATGAACTCACACAATCCCTCTCTTCTAGATCGCCTTGAGGGGAGCAGCAGACACTCACCAACAATCCATTTCTACAGTGACCAGCCAACTGTAGCAGCTAACTGCTCACATCACTCAATTGGCAACAGCCTCGCTCTCACCAGTTCCTCCTGCACCACTTGATAAACCAAACTTGATTGTGGGGTACTGCGGGATGGAAGCATTAGTCTCAATCATGCCGTTTCTTTCAGTCTTTTGCCGAGCAGCGCAAATGGGCTCCGTGAACATCTCTCCAACCCAAGGCTACTATGGTGCACCAGATTGGCACAGTGGTTGTCGATGGCTCAAGAGCTCTTGGTTCAGATGACAGCTCTCCTTACGCCTCTGCAGTCTGGCAGGTTTATCTCACTCAATCACGACCCTGAATAATGAGGAAGTTTAATCCAGTTGAATAAGGTGTGCAGTCCTCTCCTTCACTGAGAACAAACCTTCTGTCCACACCTTGAATAATAACACATCTCACTGTGTGGGCTGCTCTGCTCATAATAGGGCCCTCAGTGTTAAATAAACAGTTGATAATAATTAATGTTGTACTTTAAAACAATATGTTATATGGACCTTGTTATTTGAAATACTCAGCATCTGCAGAGAGATAAGTTCATGAAAATTGATTCAAATTTCTCCTGCTGTTGCAATATTGGCAACTTGATGACATTCTCACTAAATCTGGTAACTCTTCAGCTCCTCTTAGCAACTTTTTTTTTTCTCAAAAGTGACAAGAGACAAATCTAGAGACCTTCCTTGTGTTTTTGGACAGTTTTGTGATGTTTTAGAAACTCTGACATAAAACCACATATCACTGCAGTTACTGTATTCAATAAGCAGCGGCTGCTGCTGTGAGCCCCTCCCCCATCCCAAAGCACTCACAGGTCAGGTTCACAGTAGCCCTTGGCTATAGCACTCACAGCTGGGTATTAGGGTTGGGCATAAAGCAGCGATTGCACCCAGGACTAACTTTCCAATTCTCCCGAAATCGTTCAAAATTTTAAATTTCGATTCCTACTTTCAAAGCTCAGACATCTCTCCCATGCAATATACAAAGACGTGTATAAAGATCAAACTAGGTTCTTTTTTTTAAATTATTGTTAAAGAACACCATTTCAAAATAACGTGCACGAGAACAAGACAGGGTGTGGCTAACCTGGATAAATAAAATAAAATAAATGTCAAGGATGTCAATTCGATGAGGTAAGTGCCTGTGTCAATATATCCAATGTGTCAGAGCATCCAATAAAACATTTTCCAGTAAGAGAACAATTTCTATCTTTAGGAATCTCTGAAAGGTACGGTATGTTATATAAAGTCTATAAAACATTGGAATGTCAAAAACTTTGTATGCATCTAGGCATTTAAAACAAACTGTCTAATGAACAGATTGCATTGATTATGCTTAAATTGTGCATAAACAT
The DNA here is from genome assembly GCF_900634775.1 of Gouania willdenowi. Taxonomy (NCBI): domain Eukaryota; kingdom Metazoa; phylum Chordata; class Actinopteri; order Blenniiformes; family Gobiesocidae; genus Gouania; species Gouania willdenowi. The sequence continues at coordinate 29,140,799 of NC_041064.1, read as the reverse complement.
CAAAGAAAACATTCACACTGGTTTATCAGGCACTGCTGGAGGACAAGGTGCACGGGAGACTCTGGAGGGAGAGGATCTACAGAGACCAGTGAGACCTATAGGCAGGACCATCCGCGAGGACGAAGTGCTGAGGGAGGGAGGAAGAGGCTACAGTGGGAGGGAGGATGAGGTGGTGTGGAGTCCCCGGCCTGCACTCACCAGTAAACACCCTGGGACTGATGAAAAATATGGCTTTACTTGAAATTAAATATTTTAATTTCTGTAACGGAAACAGGCGTGGGACGAGCGTGCAGGATTTATTTTATTCTGCAACAGAATCTATTTCCAAAGTAACAAAGTACGGTTACTTGAAACAAGTAAAATTACAGATTTTAGAAAATACTCAAAAAACTAGAAGTACAGAAAAAAGCTACTCAATTACAGTAACGAGAGTATATGTAATTTGTTACTTTCCATCCCTGCTGTCACAGTCAAAATGCAAATTAGGTCATGTCATAATTTAGCAACTTTTAGGATAGCCAACAGCTAATTCCCAAACCGAGGAGTATGCAACACTGTGCTGTTCAGTACAGTTTGAACCTGGCTCAACCAACAACTTGTCCTGCTTTATTTCTTTCAATCTCCCTTTACAGGTGAAGCAAATTGTTGGTAATAATGTCAATAATGTTTCAATAAATATGTTTCATATGTTAGAAGGTGAACACGGTGGGTAAAAAGCTTGTGTATAAAGTAACTTAGGAGGGTGAGATTAGGTTCCTTGCTAGGCAGTCATGTCAAAGAAATGTGCTCAGTACTGTCCATTAAGAAAGTAGGTTGTTTGTTTTCATTTTGAGGTGTGTGGGTGTTTTAGTGTAAAGAAGACACTGACTATTATAGATAAATAAATATTGTAGGTAAATGGGCATCAAAGAACAACTTAAGAGTGAGGTTTATTCAATGTGAGGAAGGCCTAAATTTTAAAAGAGACATCACTTATTTATTTGTAATAATTATTTCAAGATAAAAATTAAAGTAAGTTATTAGCTTTGGGGTTGATTTTGATATTATGTGTATTGATATAGTTAATTACAGTAACAGCAATATAGTGTCCTGTTATATTTCTTTCAATAAGAGTACTTGTGCCAATTTACACAAGAGGGTCCATTTACATATGGAGGACGAAGGAGTGCCACAATTAATAATTAATTAAATGTGCCAATAATTAGTTAAATGTGTCAATAATTAATTAAATCCATTTTACATTTAATTTTGAAAAGCATGAAGTATAAATATTTCACTATTTGTTTATTTCATGGTCGGGTGTTGCAGCACTTCATGAATCAATTTTATCTATCAAACTCGCTTGTCAATGTCTGTGGGGGTGGGGTTAACATTAATCCAGCCAAATCTATTGCTTTGGTCTTTACTCTTTCCAATCATGGTGGCTACGACAATGGAGGCTATGTGCATGAATTTTCCAGGAAGTTGTTGAAAGATATTTTAGACCTCGCTGAGAATGTAGAAGCAGGAATGTATTTCAAAACCATCGCACAGATTGTGTAGCACCACCCAGTGTATCAGAATGGTTGGATCCATTGTCAGGGATCCATTTAGCTTGACTTGATGTGCAGATAACCAATCAAGTGTTAGGGAACCGCCCCCACAGACTTTGACAAGCGAGTTTGACAGATAAAATTAATTCACAAAGTGATGGAATACCAGACTATGAAATACATGAATAAATAAATAGAGAAATATTTATACTTCATACTTTTCAGAATGAAAATGAATTTAATTAATTATTGACACATTTAATTAATTATTGGCACATTTAAATAACAACTGGCACATTTAATTAATTAATGAACGGTGTATTTATTTATTTAATTGTGACACTCCTCGTCCTCCATATTTACAATGTAACAATAGCGCTTGCATTGTTTTAAACAGAAGAACCGTTTGATAACATTCAGCCATATTTGGACAGTTTTTTCTGTACCAGAAAAAGTCTTGGTAAAGCACATTATTATCTGTCACATCCACGACACAGAGCTACATATAAAGCTACTGGCATGTAAGGCAATCAAAGGGTAATTGTGTGATTCCTACAGCTGAAGTGATTTTTATTCATACCAGTCAAGCGTGCTAAAATTAGGGCCGGGCAGTCGCGACTGTCTGGGTTGCATTTCAAGCAGTGATAAAGTATGGCCAGTTGATTCTTTGAGCCCTCTTTTTCATACAAAGCAGCAATAATGGTAACAATATGAGATAAAGGCCATGTTGTACATTAGCATTCATGCAGAAATGTTGTTATTAAAGAACTGTCGACACTGTAAAGTAGCAGGCCTATGCTTTACAGAGGATCTACTTGTTCAGAGACAGGAACTCATTGAGTTTCCTTATCAGCTGCAATGAAAGAGAACAAAAGATGAAAAAACTGCCTCGAATTTTTCGGGGTGTGAAAATGAAGGAAATCAGAGAAAGGAGTGACCTTTGAAGTAAAGATTTTTAAAAGTCACACCAAATGAAAGTAAAAGTACACACAAACAGACATGCACAATTGGGACACTCTTTTATTGCTTGAAAGGCTCCAGTAAAGCTTGTGGGAGAATACGGCATTGCTCTTAACATTGCTTCTAAAAAACTGAACATACAAAATTACACCAAATTCAGTTTTTGACGCAAAAACTTAGCCGCAATGTAAAGGTAATTTAAACCTTGAACTTAATTTTGTTGAAGAGAAGAGTTAAGGAATGAAAAAATACATTTGATAATTAAACCTCATCCCTGATATGTTTTGGTCAGGTCTGAATGTTAGTTCTATTTTGTGTAAACTCACTTTAACTTTGTCAATATTATCTTTATTCAGCATATATCTTGGCAAAACCCTTATTGGTTATTATTTATGCTGTGGGGGGGGGGGGGGGGGGGGGGGAGTAGATAATGTAGGAAGAATGTTGTGAATTTCTGAGCAATCTTGTTAAAGAGTTGCTCATTCCCACTAAAGGTGAGTGGCATCGCCAAAAATAATGTTATTAATTCTCAACAACTCCTATTACACCCTCTACATGGGGTAATAGTGTTAATCTCTGTGTTAAAGTCAGAGTTTAATAGTGATATCGTATTAAACTTAAAGTCAGCCCACATTCTCCTTTTGAGTGCATTTTTGTCAGTATCTGGCCTTTGCAAGTGCAAACTTCACATGTTAGCTTGTACATTTCAATGTTAATGTGATCTAATCAGACTAGTGCTAAACATTTAATTTCTGAACATAATCAAAACGTACAGATTGTGTCTAAAAGGAAATGAAGGGAAGATGATTTGAAAAAAGTTAACTGGACTAATACATATAAAGGAAATGATATTGATAGAGCATATAATTCATTTCGAGATATTTAAAAAACATGATCAACACTGCCCAATAATAAAACACAAACATGGAAATAAATTCAGAAAAGCCATGGATGACAAAGGGAATTTGAAATGCTTGTAAAAGCAAAAACAAACAAACCAAATTCAAGGGAATTTATTAAATACACAACAAAAGATGCTGAGTACAAATATAAAACATATCAAAACAAACAGATTGATATAAGAATTTGCAGAAAAAAATATTAGAGTAAGATCATAGATGATAACAAAATGGAATGTGTTAAATACAATGATAACAAGAAGGAATAGTACACCAAGCCATCCAGACCACTTTCTATAAACAATAAAGAAGAATATGACAAAATAAAAGATAGTCAAGGGATTTAATACATTTTTCGTTGATGTTGGACAAAAGTTGGTTAAATATATGAAATATTACTGAACAGTTGGCGGCTGATGCCATTATAGTGAGCTTGAAAGACTCTTTTTAGGAGCAGTAACCCAAAATGACATTATGAAGATTGTAACATCATGTACAAACAAATTTTCGACTGACGCAGATGGCATACATATTTATTTATTAAAAAGCACTATAGAATATATTTTTAATCCTCTCACCTATATATTAAATTTGTCATTCAGGACAGGAACATCTCTGGAAAAAAAGAAAGTTGCCAAAGTCATTCCACTTTACAAATCTGGTGATAAATGTCTTTTCACAAACTACAGACCAGTTTTCATATTGTCACAGTTCTCAAAAATGCTGGAAAAGCACTTCAACAAAACCATGAATATATTAATTGAGAAAAACATGTTGATGGAAAGTCAGTATGGTTTCAGGACAGCTAGAACCACCTCCGTGGCATTAAAGGGGCAGTATTATGAAAAATTCACTTTGCTACAGTGATATACATCCCTTTATCTCTTGTTATTCCACATTTTTTAAAGTCAGATCCAAACGGGAGAGTTGGATTTTGCCCCCAATATTACGTCATAAAGTGAAAACTGACAATCTTGGCTCCTACTACCCTACCGACCGTGGCTCAGGTGGTAGTGGGTAGTCTTCTGATCGAGAGGTTGGGGGTTCGATCCCAGTACCTGACTATGTGTCGAAGTGTCCTTGGGCAAGACACTGAACCCTAAGTTGCTCCCAGTGGTCGACTAGCGCCTTGCATGGCAGTCCTGTCCCACTGGTGTGTGAATGTGAGAGTGATTGGGTGAATGAGCTGATATGTAAAGCGCTTTGAGACTGCTTCAGTGTGGTGATAAAGCGCTATATAAAATCAAGTCCATTTATATAAGAATGTGAGAATGTGAGTTTCTCCCTCTCAAACTACCTCAGTGGTAAAACAAACACTGCTGTTTAATATAGAATATACATTATACTTTATTGTCATATATGTAAAGATACATAAACAAAATCTGTTCTCTGCATTTAACCAGTTGCCAAAGGGCAGTCTGCAGCCATGGTGTAGCACCCAGGGAGCAGTTAGAGTTGATATAAAGGACTGATCAACATCCCACAGTGATGGATCAGGGACATTAGAACCAGTGAGCCTATGATTACAAGCCTGCTCCCTTAACCACTGGTCCCTTTATCCACAGATAATATACTGTATTTACGTACAGTGTATAGATTATCCAGTAAATAAATAATCCGAAGTACAGTGTAGTGCAGTGCAGTTTCATTTTTAGTAGCCATTATACCGCCTCGTATCGCTTTTGACATGATCTGACGTATTTGTGACCCAATGCGATGCAGCGGTTGAACAGAACAAATGATTTTCACCTTAAATGGACTATACCTGTGGTCAGAAGAGGAGAGGATGACAAGAAAGTGACTTAGCAGCTTAACACTCCGGTGAGTGTTTGAAACAGCCAACTCATATGCTAGTTTACTCCGCTGCTGATGTGATAAACACACACCCTGAAGCAGCGTTTTTCGGACTCACAATCACAATAGTCACTTAAATAGCCATGCGTTTTACTGTAATGGGCAGTTTTTTGACTAAAAACAACAACAAGAGTGCGTGGACAGCAAAAGACAATCGCTAAGATGATCACCCTCTCCGTCTACAGACACGCGTCTGTATTATTCACAGTTCTATTTCATAATATTTCGTGAGATGTCTCACTATGGGATACACACTCCCTGCAGCCCTCAGAAGCACTTTTGTCAATCCGCCAAGCCCTGATTGGCTGGGAAAAAACTTTCCATCCGCCAAGGGACACACCCACCCTCTATAAGGGGGAGGATGGATGTACAGTTTCTCATTCAAACACCTCTTCTCTCTCTCATGCACATCTTGTGTTCTTATCAGCTAAACAGGCGGTAAGTATAAACGCATTGCATGGACCACAACAGGTCGAGAAGCAACCAGCGCTTACCTTGCTCTGCTCGGTAAGTGCTGCTCATTCACAGGTAAGTGAAATTTAGAGCCCCAGCTCCGGCTGTCGGCTCTCCTCCAACATTGTCGCTTTGGCGCTCGTTGGTCCTCGAGCGGCTCCCTCACTCATGGTATCTGTTAGCCGCTCAGAGCGCTGCACCGACAAGACTTCACCACTTGATGACAAGACTTCACCACTTGATGCCTCCGGGCTCATGTGTACTGTCCTTCACTGCTGCAACGCATGAAAACCCCAAGCCTCAGCTCCGACTCTTTCCAACGTTGCTGCTCTGGCGTGCAGTTTGGCCTCCAGCGGCCTCTCACTCCGGTTCGACCCCGGTGACAGCCCTGCTGCTAGCTTTGTGCCACATGGTTAGAGCTCACAGACCCCAGCACATCTCCTGCCATGCCAGACCATGGCTCTCGACGCCCTCCGGACACCTGTGCACGTAGATCTCTCTCCCGAGCCTTCACCACCGTGTAGGGCCTGGTTCCAGCTCCGTACCACGGAACCCAAGCTCCCGAAATTTAGCAAACCAGCTGCCATTCAAAATGAGTCAACGCTGTTCCCGACGTCACGGACGTCCGGCGCACGTTGTCCTGCATCCCTGCTAGCACTTGCGTTAGCCGCCACGTGGTAGCATAAAAGCTAATCCTCCTGCTTTTCCTGCTTGCGTCAAGCAGCGATGGAAACTGAGGCTCCTCTCATTGAGGGGACGGGATGCACTGCGGCTTGGTGCACGCAGCCTCTGTCATAGGCTGGCACGTCTGATGTCCGCCAAGGCCCCCCTTTGTCCTCCATGGCCCCAGATGGGGCTCCCAGTGGGCTGTCGTTTTTGTCACCTCTACGGAGGAGGAGGAGATTTACACACCTTCCTCCTCTCTCCCAAGCTTGGACAGCGTGGAGCTGTGCAGGCACGCTGTGATGTACCTTGCCATCCCGTGACCCACTGTCGTAACGGAGGCCACTAGGTCCCGCTATGTGAGTAAGCTTCCTACCTCCGAGGGCACGCCATGATAAATCCTCCTCGTTTTCCCGGAACTGTTGCTGGTAGTGGCGCATCCATGGAAGGACCACCCTTTCAGTGGAAAGTCTCTTGTGACGAGCTCTTCCAGCCTCGATTGTGAAGCTGTGGAGTGCCTCGCACTGCTCAGAGTGCTGACGTCGATTGCCTCCTGTGTGGGGGGTTATCGCTCGGTCTCAGGACCCAGCGACAGTGGAGAACATTTTCATCCGTAGCAGGTGTGTGTCTCGGCACCCAGCGTCGCTCCGTGCGGGCCTTGGGTAGCGTAGGGACAAAGAAAGATATTCTCGACGTGGTGACCGTTACGTCCAGGAAGGTGATCTCCACGGATGCCAGCCTGACGGGCTGGGGTGGAGTGTTCGAGGGCAAGTCGGAGAGAAGCTGCTGGGATGCAGACCTCCGACGCTGTCACATTAATTATTTGGTAATGTCAGCGGTGTTCTTCTCGGGAAGCCTGTTGCTGTCCTGATGTATAATTGGGCTCTGCCTTGCGGGCTGGTTTTTTTGCTCGATAAGCATGTCTGGACTACGGGAGCTGCCATATCCCGTAGTGAGACATCTTTAGGTTATGTATATAACGCCGGTTCTATGAGTAATATGAGTGAGATGTCTCACCAGACAACCCTTCTTGCTCGAACGAGCAAGAAGAGGTGCGTATTTTGAATGAGGAACTGTACATCCGCCCTCCCTCTTATAGAGGACGGGAGTGTCCCTGGTGAATGGAAAGTCATTTCCAGCCAATCAGGGCTTCTGAGGGCTACAGGGAGGGTGTATCCTATAGTGAGACTATATAGACTATAGTGAGATGAAGAAAGGAGCACTCACTCTGCAGACAAAGAAGCTAATCCACCGCAGGAGGATTTTTACTCTTACATGTAAAAAATTGACAAAAGTATATTTGGAGTTCTAAACATATTTCGAGTTTTTCAGTTTTGTGTTGATTAACTGTGTATCTCCTATTTAAGCTCCCAACAACACAATTTCTCTCTGGTACATTGGTTATTAGGTGGGCTACATGCAATTGATTGAATAATCAAATTAAGCAATGATGTAATTTAGCTACTTTTACGACAGCCAATAGTGGTTGGTGTTCCTTACTGGGGAGTTAGCAACATTGTCACCACACAAGAGGGGTGGGTTGACATTGTGATGTAAAAACATCACAAGATGGGTCAGTGTTGTAATGCACAGGCAAGTCATGTGTGTGTGTGTGTTTGCGCAGCGGTTCTCTAATTATCTATTACTGACACATATATAAACAGATGAGCATGCACTAATATGAAAGAGAGGGGGAACAATTGCATGCCTTGAACTAAGTGTGTAAAGTGTGAGCAGATTTTAGGCCATCACAGATCCAAGTGAACTGAGCAACACATCAACAAAACTCCAGACAGACTTTGACTGACTGGCAAGAAAGGTAGCTCAACAGTACTGTCCCCACTGTACTGTGTTATGAAATATTCTGAAATGAATTTGTACACATGAATTTGTTGCATATCCACACATTACTACGGTATATGTGAAATCCCAAAACCTCTTATATAATAGCTTTTAAATGTAATTCATTTGTCATCTCACAAAACAGCATACATATACTCTTGGTCCAGCCCCTCGATCAGATTTTACAACCAATGTGACCCAAGAGTCAAAAGGTTTGCTCAGTCTTGGTTTATACAACCCTCACACCTGCTTTATCAAGGCAAACAGTGTGAAAAATATCTTTGAGCTTTTTTTTATTGTAAAGCAAGGCCATAAACAGCAATGACTTCACCTCTTTCCATCTAATCATCATTCTTTCCACCCTAAAAGGAAAGTGCAGTATTTGGTCAAAACCTACACACATAACCATTAAACCTTCTTCCCGTGAAGCAGAAACATTGTCTGATGCTCATCGAGCAGCCCAGAATGTTGATGCTGAGAGTTTCAAAAGCTGACCTACAACTGATACTTTTATCTTCTGCTAGCTGTGATGCTCCAAATGTCTTCCCTTGTTGACCTGAGATCACTTTGATTTGTGCTGAAGGCAACACTTGGCACATAGAAGAAAGTCCTAATCTCTAGCTTTGTATTTCAAGAGCTTTAAAAAACCCCAAAACAAAACAACAAAAAAACAGCAGCTTTTCTTTGCCATCTTGGCCAGGCTGTACAGATGTCCATTGATTGGATAAGTGGTTAGGCAGTGAACAATACAAAGAGATTAATCCATCTCATTAGCAAGTATGAGAGAAACGCTAAATACACCCTCTACTCACAGCTGCCTCTCGCTGTCTGAGCTCCAAGCAATACCGATTCAAAGCATAAAAAATCAACACTGACTCTTTCATCTAAAAATGAGGTTTCTGAATCATCATAGCCCGATAAAACTATGTCCAAATCCCTTTTAGTGTCGACGTGTCATAAATACACGTTTGTAGAGTCTGTTGGGCTTGAAAAGGCTAATGACCGAGGTGGACAAAGTACTCACCTTTATTACTTGAGTGAAAGTACAGATACTCTTTGTCAAAACCTACTCCAGTACAAGTAAAATTAGCTCAGTCAAAATATTTCTGAAGCGAAAGAACTCTGCAAATGAGAAAAAACTGACGCTGAATGTTTGTAGAACAACTAATTAACACTGTGTGCTGATTTCATTAACTTCCATAACATTTAGGTTTGTGTTTAATAAAATCGTATCAAATCACCATTATTCACAGAATGAACAAAGAATCCTTTTAGAACCAGGGAGGGACATGAACAGAATGCTTGAGGCTGATTGGGCAAAGCGCCTGTCCACCATGATTTGTTTTAGTAACAAATGATGATGTCATCATCGGCATGCGCTGCAGAGATGCTACTACAACAACAACAAGGCTTCGCTGGTCAAAACTTTTATTTGGGATAGTGATGCTGCTGTCATTATGTCGTTGAGTGACTTTTTCTGTTTTTGCAACACGAGTACTGTATGTGAGCTAAGGGCATGTTAACCATCCTCCTGTGTTGACATCTGTCTATGTTGATTCAGCGCTATGCTAATAGCTAGCCCAGCTAGTTCCTCTCCCTGCAACTGCGCATGCGCTAGTTTTGCTTCCCCGCTTCTGCCTTTGTTACACCCAGATTTCCCGCCCTAAATCACAACACTGCCTCATGATTGGCTCTAACCGTTTCGGTTCGGATTCGAAAGGCAAAGGTGGGAAGAACACAAGATGGATTCTGGAGTTTGTGAACACCAGGAGAATCCATCTTGCAGGCAAGGTTACCTTTAACCTGGAACTAAAATACGGCCACAACTCAAAATCTTCATTGTTCTCTGAGTCAAATCTCTTTTGAAGCGATTTTTCAAACAGCGCTATCAGAAGTTTAATTTACTTCAGACATGAAGAATGTGGGGAAAATAATATAGGTATACACAACTATAAATGCAAAAAGACAACAAAGAGGAGCATGGTGGCATAGTGGTTAGCACGAGTGCCTCACAGTAAGGACACATAGATTCAGGCCTTCGGGGGGAAATTTCGGTCTTTTCTGTGTAGACTTTGCATGTTCTCACTGTGCTTGTGTAGGTTTTCTCCAGGTACTTCGATTTCCTCTCACAATCCAAAAAACATGACTGTTAGGTTGATTGGAGTCTCTAAATTGTCCTTAGTGAAAACAATAATAATTGATTTTTTGTTTGTCTGAAAGAGTTTCAGGGGAGGGCTAACAGTAAATTGTGTTTCTAGAACAGTTCAATTTAAAACAAGGAAATAATTTTATAAAAGAGGATTAGGTTTAAATTGTTGTGACATTTATTTTAAACAATGGGCATTCCAATTTATTAGATGAAATATTACTGAAATTAAAATCCTATATGAGACAGATGACCATCTGAACACAGCCAAAGATGACGTCATCTTCTCAGTGATGATTAAATGCAGAACATTGTTAACTCATGAGAAAGAGAACATCATTAAAAATAAGATTATTCATCTAAAGTTAACTGATGGAATCTGGCTAACAACATTTACTATTGGAATTATTCATTAGAAAGAAAAACACATTACACTCATTTTTGGAACAAAACCAAACACTCTCACAGAGGTGAAAAATGTTTCTCTAGTTATCCAATAGTGATCCAAAGTCGTTCCAAGTAATATTCACTTCTTACAAGTTGGAAGCCTAATAGTGAATGCCACACAACTAGATCAAATATAAAAGGACAAGAAATATGAATTAAAATAATGAAGAGAAACAGTCTGATGAAATTTGCAAAGTTTCCACTGTCTATGAGGAGATAGATTAGGAAAAATGTGAGTTCACATTGTTTCTTTTTCTGTGTTTGTGACAATGTTGTGTGAATGTGATGGAATTTTTGGGTCCAGATGCTAAAAGATCAAAGTTTAAAAGTGCTACCATTGAATAACACTGTAATGTTCGATCATATTATTTTAGGAGGGTAAAGATAAGTACATGAAAATTCAGACCTGACATTTTCAAATATTTAATTAAGAATATAGCAGATTAACTTTTGAAGCTAACATAATGTGTGAGTTGTGATTTCAGAATATCTCTAATCTGGAGGCCATGATATTAAACCTCGGGTAGGCAATATTCTCCAGATACACTTTTTAAGTTTTCAGTTGAAATTGTCTTTATGTCCTGATGGAAATTAAGATCTTATGTGCTCTGAAAAAGAAACAAAAAAAAATCTGTCAACTGTAGCAGCTGTAAACCTGTAATAACAACCGAAATGAGACAACGTAGTTTCTACACAATGCAAGCAATGAGCTGAGCTCCTCTTCTGCAGCAGCTGTGCGCATGCATGTGAGTGAGACAGAGCACAGAGGGGAGGGGGAGGGTGGTAGAGGCGGAGCCATTGGGGAGGATTCATTCAAAATCATACTAGCTTTTGAAAATTGCCTACCCTACCTTTAAGGTAAACTAAGGGAAATAGAAAGAATACTGTAAACAAGTATAAATACACTTGAGGAGCCAATAAGAAGCATTTAATTAATTTATTATTTTTGTTCCTGTTTTCTCAACTGATAGAGGCCGCAGTTCACCCTCTCCGCGTGTTGGAAATCACTTCAGAAAGCAAAAGGGAAGTTGAATTCATAACAAGAAAAATGAAAGGAAATTATTATATAAACAAAGTGTTTTCACCTAACACTAGAATAATGAATGGATTGAAATTTGTTTTTAATACAAATCAATTCTTCTCAGGGAAAGGAGACCTGAAACATCCCTGGATCAAGAAAAGTCAAGGTCCGAGTGATGTCCAGAGATGGTGGAGAGGGAGGTGTATAAGAGGCTGTCGGTCTATCTGAGAAGAAACTCAAGCGCTGTAAAGAACCTGCAATTTAAGGTCATAGAATTTATTTTTAGCATTCACAGTTTAATTTTATTGACCTGTAAACTCATTTTCATACGTGAGGAGGCCAGTTCAGTTTAACACGGAATATTTTGCTGTGCTGTGTTTGATTAGGAAAACAAAGCTGTGTGAAAGTACAAGTGGTTGCCATGGTAGAAGCTAAAAGAAAAAAAAAAAAAAAGATATAGGTTAGATAATAATAAAAAAAAAAACATTATTTGGATTTAGCTTTCGATAAGACAGTGGGGATAAAAAAGAAAAAAACATCGCTTTGCCAGTGGAATTTGGAAATATTTTTTTTTAAACATGAAGGTCATTGGCACGGAGGCAAGTGATTTTATTGTCAAAATAAAAGCTTCAGTATATAAATAAGAATGTTATTGTTAAGTAATAGTTTTAGAAGCATTTCAGGGTGAATTTGAGGAGAATTTATCAATAAAAAGAACCAGTTGTAGGATGATTGTTTGGAGACTCCCGTGCATCAGAATGCGGATGCTAAGATGTTGTTGAAAACTGACTATTTTCATTGTCTTGCTGTCCAGGAAACTTAGTTAGTGTCCAGCATTACTGATGACCTACCGTCGTCCTTCACCAGCACCTCCTTCTGGCACGTGTCCTGTACGTTAACTGTGCAGTTGACGATGAACTCTGGTGTTGAGCAGTCACGTGTCATCTCCTCACATTGGTAGCATTGGATCTGCAGAGTCAGCACTGGAAAGCGCAAGCACGCGCACACACACACACACACGCAGCTATTGAGTAATTTATTTAATCTCCTCTCATCATATTGTTTCAACCCTGTCCCATAAGCCTACATTTCAGCCCTCAACACACACACTAACATATTTTAAATGTTTAGACAACCCTGTGACGCCAAACGTATCATATATGATACATGAGTTTTGGAATCGTCTACATGATCTGTGTGCAAAAACCTAATGTATACGATTATCTACATGCAATACAAGGATAATCCACCATGGGGCAGTAATTAGTTCAGCAGAGGCCTTTCCAGCAACTCTACAATATTGTCATTTATGAGGAAAGATGCACAGGTGGTTTTAGAAGAATAACATTTCCAATTTTGAAAACGTAATGGTAAGAAAAACATTCACTTTTTACTCAAACATCAGAAGAGTTACTGGGTTGATGCAGTGTGATATTAGTTTATATTTCATAATTTCTGTTTGAATAAATCCATGTTGAAAATGGTGTATCAGATTTGATACAGCAGGTATATGAGGTCATGTAACTCTAAATCAGTCAATTGTCATTTTATTGCATTTCATGCATTTTACATATCATCGGGCAACATTAAAACAGAACTAAGTAACTTGTGCTTAGTGCTCCCCCTAAAGGTCTCTTTTGGTTATGTCACTGTCGTAAACACGCTGCACCCCCCCCCCCGTCGCCTGCCCCACCCCACAGCTACAGCTACATGGACGGTAGCAACTGATCACTGAAAAATCCAATACAACAGTGACACTAAGGGTGCTTTCACATATATAGTATCATGTGACCATGTGAACAGTGTGAGGAAGAGAAATAAGTAAAATAAATGAATGATGTGGGAGTAAAACGGAAGGGAGTGTGGAAATGTGTGTGATTGTTTGTGCTGACAAAGCAGCTCTGAAAATGGATGGATAGATGGATGGATGGATGGATGGATGGATGATAGATGGATGGATAGATTTGTTATTAGTAATTGCTGTGTGTTGCTGCTGAGTTGTAACTGCATGGAGTTGCTCTGACTTGTTTTTTCTAGCATTAGTGTGTTATGAGCTGCCGTAAAGCAGTACGTCTTGCCACCGGGTCGGAGGCAGGGAAAGTTGCAAGTGCTGTTTTCTGGCCAGAGACAGCAGGGGGATGAAAGACCCCCCAATCACCCCATAAACACTTGTATTACCCTCACAGGGACTACGAGAAGGATTTATTAAAGTGAAAAAGTTACTTAGTTCTGTATTAAGTTTTTTTTTTATTTTTCAAGTAAACTAAATAAATGTGTATATTGCATAAGTTGGGAACAAACAAAGGAAACAGACAGAGATGTCAGCACTGTGCGGGTCACTTTTCTCATGTGTACTGTGAGAAATGCAGAGTGCATCTCTGTCTGAACAAGGTCAGGAACTGTTTTCAGGCCAACCACCATGTAAAATAAAAAGTTTGTCAACCACAAAATGAGGATATATAAGTGTTATAGACTTCAGTGTGCCAGTTCCATTGGTGAATATCTCATTATTTCATGAAAATTGCACTAAAATGTATGTATGGAATAAAACAATTTGTTGAAATGTTGGTAATTTTTTTTTATTATTATTATGTTTTTGTTGGTAAAAAAAACAAAAACAAAACAATATTTTAACATTGAGACCAGATGTATCAAATATGATAAAAACGAAATCTCATAAAGGGAAATTGATATTTAACTTTTTAACGTTATTCATAGGGGTCAATAAAGGCTCCAGTTTTAAAACATTGGAATTTTCTGTCAATTATTGAATGATTCAGGCTTTACAGGGTTAAACATTTCAACTGCAACCTGTTATTGTGTTATTTGTTTCACACAATATTCCCAAATCAATGCTTTAACTATTCTGCCATGTTTGTAGTGCTGCAGCAAGTTGTTGCAATATTTCATCATGTCTTGCTCTGGAGTTTATATTTGTTCATTTCAGCAGTGAAATGACATGCTTACACGAAACCCTTCTTTCCCAGTGTCCTTCAGAAAACCTTTATTAATTTCAATTGATTGGTAAGCAGTTTTTCCACAACAAGTAAAGTGCTCATGGTCTGAATGCATGCACCATCCACCTCTCAACATAAATCCTGTTCAAGGTTGTTTGATATTAGCAGCATTGTACAGCATACAAAAACCTGGCTTTTCATTCTATTCAATAATGATGAAGAAGAATTGCACATTGAAATGGACAATGGATATAAATAAGTTACAAAGTATGTTCAGAATTCATCTGATGTTGAAGCTGAGGGTCAGGATCATTGGTGCTGGAGGACACGACACAACCCTTTCTGCTGAGCTACATCAAAATTCTATATTTAAACAGTTTCTTCAATAAAGACATTGAAGATTATTGAGTTATTGTTCAGTAGAACAGAAAAAACAAACTGTTGAGTCTCAAAATGAACTATCAATAATGAATAAAACATTTCCAACAACTTTAACCAATTATACATGATTACTTTATGCTTTTTTTCTACAGTAATTAATGAATTAAGGCACTGCATTCATTATATCTTTTCTGAAGCGACAGTGGGAAAGAATGTGAGTTTGAGGACAAATGTGAGGTGTACCCTGCGTTACTCCATTCCAACTCTAAATAAACAGGAATATGAGGTAAAAAGACAACAGTTGGGTGAATTCAAATCAGCACCAGAGCATTGTAAAGCTTATTTTAACATTTTCTGGGACATCAGTTGCTGTGATCTGTGAGAAATCTCATTGTTCTGTAATTTTAGGAGAAGTAATTTAGGATCACTCACCTCTGAGAGAATATTGTCATAAATCCGGACAAAAATCCTCCCAAAACAAGACAAAAAAACAATCAAAACATCTTAATATAAGATGACCCAAACCAACAGTGACATGCAAATATTTGGATGATTCTATGTAGATTGAAAAAAAGCCAATTTAGAGTTTGCACGTGTTAACGGTGTTGTTTTGGACGATAACAGCTGTTATTAAATCAAAATTTGGGGAAAAGCAAGTGGTGGTAGTTCACATTTGACTTCACATTAAGACCTAGGTTTGACTGTTGAAATGATTATAGGATTATAATGTGAGGAGTTTGCATGTTCTCCCCTATGTGAGAATCAGTTTATTGTACCTTACTTTTTAAGTTCACATTTCATTGCATGACTAGTTTTACCCATATATTACATATCTTTTCCAACAGCTGCTCCTTTCCATTGCAGCATAAGGTGGAAAGAAAACTCACACAAAGTTGATTTATATAAATTATGGAAAGAATAAGAATAAATAAAGAGCTGACAAAGAAAAAGTCAACATTGTTTCTCTCCACTTCAGCATACAGTGTTCATTTCATCATGACTAAGCTATAGATATATTTACAATCATTGGATCAAAGCAGAAGTAGATCATTTATCTATTCAGAATTAAAACAAGATAATAAAACAAACTATGAACTTTATGCAAACATACAAAGTTGTGTTAAAATCATCTAGAAATGTCTTGATCACTGCCTGTGGCTGACACACATGCACATAACCCGATACATCTTTTCACTGGAGTCGCGTTTAGATGGCGATTTTGTCAGCTTTTCATGGAGTTCTTAAAGGTAGGAATAAAAATTACAATTTGCTGGTATTTTTGAGTGAATAAGCCACAGAACTCTGCTCAGACGCGGTCCGAGCGCAGCGCGCAGCTTTCTGCGCTCCGATGCGCACTGGGCACCGCGTTTGGAAGTCTAATATTGGAGTGAGGCAGACCCGACAAGTGAATCCATACCTGATCTGAGGTGGAAGAAGAGCCACAGTGCAGTGGGGACGGTGAGCAGCAGCATCGTCCGCTTAGTGGAGCTCAGAGCTGGAGCTGGAGCTGGAGCTGGAGAGAGCAGAGTGAACCGGTGGTTCGGAGGTGAGGATGCAGCCTGGCATGGTGAGCCCCGCGTTTACTGCCACCGTTCACTCACTTATCCTCGTTGACGCATGAACACATCACCGACTCTCCCTCACAGTGCACACGTGGTGGGGAAACAGTATTGATGCTGTATTGATCACTGATTCATCAGCAGAAGTTTGGCTATAAACTGAAATGCTCCATCATCTTTGCCATTCTGATCACCAAAGTCACTTATATTGGTTTCAGGGCTGTGACTCAAATAGTTTACATTTCACGATTCACTGTTATTGAACAAACCTGATCTAGAACTCCATGATATAATGTTCCTCTCTATCCAATCATAAATTTATTATATTTCACTGTAAGGAGGAAAGTCAGTGAGTCACACCTAAACGTCCATTCAGTACATTCACGTCATGTCACTTAGCATTTGATCTACACCAGTGGTTCCCAAACAGGGGTACGTGTACCCCTAGGGGTACAGAAACACATTGCAGGGGGTACTCTCAAAGATTTAAAGATTAATGTAAACATACATGGCAAATGTTAATTCCTTGTTCCTTTTTAGGCTGGTTTTTTTGTTTTGTTTTTTGTTTTGGATAAATTCACCACACTAACAGTACAATTGCTTAATGAAATACTATATTTTCTTGTAATTTATTGAATATTTTATGCTGTAGAGGTCTTTTGATCACACTCCTGACATCAGGAGATAAAAATTAGCTACATTTTACAAAGTAAGTAATTTAAGTAAGTAATTTATTTATAAAGTGCTTTTTGCAGATAAAATCACAAAGTGTTGTACAGAGCAGTGGAGAGATCAATACAACAAGTGCAACATCATAATAGAATAATAAAACATGGGTGCATATACATCATAGGAGCAGCAACATAAAAGGATCGTACAAATTTAAAATCCAGTTAACTAAAAGCGTTTCTGAAAAGCAAAGTCTTCAACAGTTTTTTAAAAGTATCCACACAGTTGAGCTCCCTGAGAGACTGGTGCAGGTTATTCCAGAGTCTGGGGGCTACAGCCTGGAACGCCAGGTCTCCTCAGGTTTTAAATTTTGTTTTTGGGATCTATAGGAGACCCTGACCTGAAGACGGAAGGCTGCGCCCTGAAGTGTAGGGGCACACTTGGAAAGTAAGAACTAATATTTTGTACTCTATTCGAAACTTAACTGGAAGCCAGTGCAGAGTAGAAAGAATGGGGGTGATGTGGGATGTTCTGGGAGTACCAGTTAAAAGTCTGGCAGCAGCGTTCTGAACAATCTGGAGTCTGTTTAGGGTCGACTTATTAAAACAAGTGAAAACAGAATTACAATAATAGTCAATATGTGATGATATAAATACATGTATGACCAGTTCCAGATCAGATTTTGATAACAAATGCCTCACTTTAGAGATATTTCTCAGGTGGTGAAAACAGTTTTTAGTCAGTTGACGACAGTGTCCCTCCAAAGACATGGACTGATCAAAAACAACCCCAAGGTTTCTGAGGCTGGTTTTAACAGATGAGCCCAGATCACCAAGGGAGTTTTTATCAGGAGCAATGATAAAAGTTTCTGTTTCGATTGAATTTATCTGGAGATAATTTGATGACAACCAGTTTTTGATACAAACAATACAATCTAAGAACTCAGATAAAAAGTGAAACTCTGAATCATTAAAGGAGCAGTACAACTGGATATCATCAGCATTGTATTTACTTACTACATTGTATTTACTTACTATTGAAAATCATACAAAAGTTGCAATATATATATATATATATTTATAAATTCCATCTTAAAATCCACTCAATGTTTTGAATTTGCAGATTAAGCCTTAGGGGACCAATGTTCGAGGAGAGCCCGCTGTTCCACATATGAAGTTATGGAGAGGGTAGTTATGATATGAAGAAGGGGTACACATGATTTGACAAAAATGCAAAGGGGGTACACTGGACAAAACGTTTGGGAACCACTGATCTACACCATGAGTTATGGATGAATTCTACCTCACTTAATGCACAATGTGTGTTAATCATATTTAGTGAAAACATATTTTTCATTCATTCATTTTGTAGTGATGAGGTCACACTGTGTACGCTTTACAGCTTGGCCAAATTCACCCCTAATCCATTTCCCCTAATTCGTTTCAGCCAATTTATTGTGGCACATTATAGTGTGCAGGGCAGAGGTCTAAAGAGTACTGATATATCTTACTCAAGTAGAAGGACTGTAACTTGAAATTGTACTTGATTACAAAGTATATGTAAGTCATACATAAAATACTCAAGTACATGTAAAAATTTGCTCAATTAAATAGTAATCCAAAAAAAAAGTTTATTTCTTGAAATAAATCTTGCCACGGTTCCCTTGCATACAATAAACCTCTCATGTATAAACTTAAAAAGGTAGGCAAATTTTACATTGCATTATCATTCTGTCGCTTTTCCTATGTTTAAATGCAAACATGTCAGAAAGATGCGACCAGGGATTTGCATCATCATCAGATTCTCTCTCGAGTGGTGTTTTCTCCAGACTGTCTACTACTGTATAGCGTCCATGGTTCACTTCGGTCATGAACATAAGCAGCAGGTAGTTCTTCTTCTGGCGATGCTCTGCTGTTTTGGCGCGGTGCATTATGTTTAATCTGTTTGTTGTCTACAATGTCTGGTCATTTTAGTATTTGCAGTTTCACAATGTCCGTTGATCTTTTTACACCCAAAAATTATAATTTACTCAGTAACGGTTGGGTGTAGAAATGTAAAACATTCCTAAGTACAAGTAAACTTATTGATTTAGAAATATACTATAAAAAGTACAAGTACCCATTAAAGCAACTCAATTACAGTAACATGAGTACTGTAAATCTGTTACTTTCAACTCTGGTGCTGTAGAATGGGGAAATATCACCAGGTGTAGCATCAGTTCAACTACCTGATGCAACAGAGAAAGATGAAGCACGAGCAAAAAAGGAATCAAGAGAGAAACTATCAATTTGTAAATTTTATTTTGCCATTTCATTTCTGAATATAGAAGACATTTTGTGCAGTTGTGATTCAGTTTGGTTTAAGGGCTGTTTAAGTGTCCAAAAAGCTTCTAAATCTAACTTGCAATAACTACAATACATATTCAAATATCCACAGATACTGTGTAATCTTCGTTGTTCTGGGGATAGAATACCATCCTGTTGTGCGTATACCATGTAATGCTCCTTATTCATTTGAGGCAGGCCTTAGCAACGCTCCACTGGATATAGAAATTTAAAATGAGATAAGGATTATTTTACATAGGCTACAATTGTATTATTTCTTTGCAGTCAGTAATTACATCTAATTTAATCTAATGAATCAAAATGACTGCATTATCTAAATCATCCTGTATGAGACTATAGATGTCAGTGAAACTGTATACATTTGACATGTGGCTGTAGAAGAATCAACATGGTGAAGGGAATACCTGCAGTCGTGCTGGGAGCTGAATGAAAAAAATGACAGTATTTGGAATAATAGATTTTTATGGGCCTGCACACAGTGGGATGTTAAGAGAAGAGTTTTCCGAACACTGGGTTTTAGTACACTCACCTCATGAAGGCAAGGCGCTTTCTATTGTTATTGTAAAACAAATCATACAAAAAAATTCCAGAGAATACATAATCATGAGCTACAAAATGTACATCCTTTATATATGCATGCTTTTTAGTAGGGGAAACCAATGCAAGCACAATGAGAATATGCAAACAGTACCAGAAAGGTTCCCCCGAGAATCAAACCCAAGCCCTGTTCTCCTGCCTGGCTAATCTGCTGATCAATTAACCCCTGATCTAACACACAGACCGTGTTTGAAATGGCATACTCCGTACTATGCACTACGAACTCAATGATTCTGTCTACTATAAGTATGGCTAGGAGGATTAGGATGACTATATACTTCGATGTTTCCCAAGATGCATTTCAAAATCTACAAAGATAAAAACAGGAAGCACACTGACGTTAAGTATCTCAGTTGATTCTCCACCTTTAAAACTTCTTTAAGCAAGAAAGTAACCAAGTAGAATATCAACATTTGATCAATAAAAATAGCTGAAAACACATTTCATGCCGACACTTCCGGTTAACTTCAAAACAAGAGCCATATTTACGAAAGCGTTAAAAATCAAAAAGGAAGACAAGAAGATATGCTTTTTTCTTCAGAAAAGAAGATAGTTGATTTTTAGCTTAAAGCCAGTCCCAGGACTATTTTACATTCTGCTCGCAATGCATCATTGGGCAGTTCAGTATGACTAGTGTGCCTATCATGCATACTTGGGGAAATGTCCCGATATTGTATTTCTCATGCACTCAATCTTTGTATACTAGCTAATGTGAACACACTACATACTCATTTTGACGTCAGACCTATAATGAATAATATGTTAGTTTACCATTTCAAACACAGATATGGAAAACTAGCAGCAAAGCTGTGTCATTGCATTAGTTTCGGCAGGTGTCTTGCCTTCAACACCTACAGGTTGGATAAATAAATACTTCTTCATGTCAGTATAGATGCAGTAAGTTGCATCATTGCACTAATTTGGTAACTTTAAGCATACTGTGTGCAGTGGCTCACAAAAAGTTTTATGATATTTTCATATATTGCACCTCAAGCATTACTGGTTCAAATGTCTGTCTTAGTCACAGCAGTTGAAAAACAGTGATTTCAGGTGAGCTGTTTACTGCTCTGACAGTGTATGATGTTCTACAAGAATTTATTTTTCATGTGATACATGAAAAATAAATTCACACAAAGACAACTTTCTACTCTGTTGAACAGAGAAACGTTTGGCATATTCCTCAAAGTTGATGAAAGGGAGTGTGGAAATGTGTGTGATGTGTTTTTCTGTGTGCTGACAAAGCAGCTCTAAAACTGGATGGATGGATATTTGTGTGTGTGCTGCCTGACGGAGAGCTGGGTTGCAAGCGTGTGTGCGTTCCTGTTGCGAACGACAGTGTGTTTGTATTGGGCTGCCGTAAAGCAGTACGTCTTGCCACCGGGTCAGAAGCAGGGAAGTTGCAAGTGCTGTTTTCTGGCCAGAGACAGCAGGGGGGATGAAAGCCCCCCCAGTCACCCCATAAACACCCTCACAGGGACTATGAGAAGGATTTATTAAGGTGAAAAAGTTACTTAGTTCTGCTTTAATCAGACCATTAGCTTCATCATAAGACCAACATTTTTCCAGTTTTGGAGCTCAGATCATAAAACACTATTAGCCTGAGGGAGGCTTCGGAGGCATTGAACGCCTAATAGGTTTTGGTAAAGGTTTGGAGGTTAGTGGAGTGAAGCAGCTTTCACAAGTGTTTGTAAAGCTAATAAAACTCTCTGATGGGGAGTTGAATGCTGACAACTGACAGAGAAACTTCTTGGATTCAATTTAAAGCATGAATTAATCTCTCTCTCACACAATAGGCTGATATTTCATAAATAGCCTTTTCATAGCAGTTTAACCCCCATTTCCTACTGTGGTTCTCAGAGCATAACCATTTTTCAAAATATTTTTTAAACCTGTCCTTTAAACACCACTGCACCCACTAGCCCTGCAGATGCTTGTAAAAATGCTGATCAGTGGCAAAAAGGCATCACACAATGCCTTTTTCTTTACAGATTACGCAGGAGTCGCATTCTCAATACCTTTCTTTTCTGGCTCGTCTTGATCACTTATTTTAATTAGAGGATGAGATGCTGTGTCTGCCTTGCATGGAAAGGCTGTTTGTGATTCTCTGGTCTAATCAGCATGATTAGAAGCTGGATAATAACACATTAGGACACAATCAGATGTTCCCTATTTGGGTTAATCTTCTAATTAACCAATGGTCATTGATGGTACAATTTAAGCAGAGACAGGATCTACAGGGGTGTTTCACTCAGAAATATGTCCAAAAAAAGGAAAAGAAAAGTGAAACATTTGCTGCTGATGGGAAGGAAACTTTAAGGTGCAGCTCTAATTGTTACAATATGCTAAAAGTCCTCGTGAAAATAATGTTTTAAAACAGGAAAAATTAATTACCTTTTAGAGTTGGTCTAGAAGGTAATTCCACCAACAACTCACAATCAGATCCAAAGATGGCACACAGCTAATGGAAAATCCAAGTAGGATTCCACAATCATTCTAATTTATATTCTCATAATATGTTTAGGCCCTACACCGTTAACCTGGCAAGAGCCAGACTGATGTGTAGTCTTCCCTCTAATTCGAGTTCTTTACATCAATCTGGGTATGTGTCAGGAGAATTCTTTCGGAACATGAACATAATGCTTGAAGCTGATTGGGCAAAGCGCCTGTCCACCATGATTTGTTTTAGCCAATCACACGGCAGAGACGCTGGTGAAAACATACGTCTTTACCGTCCAATAATGCACAAAGCACCTCTCGCTGTTGCTCTTTCAAAAAGGAAATTCTGGATTCTTCTAAAATAAGTTTATAGCAGCTTCCACAAGTTCATCCTGTGTCGACATCTTTCTTTTTTGATTCAGAGCTATTCTAATAGCGATAGCCCAGCTAGTTCCTCACCTCGTAACTGCGCATGCGCCAATTTTGCTTCGACGCTTCTGCCTTCGTCACACCTGGATATCTGGCCCTAAACCACTGCCTCATGATTGGTTCTAACCGGTTCGGTTCGCTTACGAAGGATAAGGGCTGGAGCAGCACAAGATTGATTCTGGTGTTTGTTATACATTGCAGGCAAGGTTACTACACCATAGCAATTTCTGAATGTGTCATTGTCAAAAATGACCACTCCAGCATCAACACTAATCATTCTTGCTCTGTATGCATTGCAAACCATAGATACAAGGAGTATTTATACCTCATTATGTGACCCTTTCACAAAAAAATTGTTTCACTCTTTGTGCATGCCACCACGACTTTCAAACTCAATGTGTTTCAATTGTTATTTCCTGTGATTGTGTCTTATTACATCACTTTATTCAGGGTTGGGGTTATGGTCAAGTGTTCAGCCTAAATCAAGCTACTGTGTGAGGTCGACTCCATAGCTACGTGTAGCTCTCTGCGTCAACGCAGACCTCGACGCCGTAACCTTACATCCGCCTTCCAAAAATTCTGACTACGTGGAACGTAAGGGCTGTGATTGGTCCACACCAAACCTCAGCCCCGTCCCGGTCATTGCCTTTTCCTGTCAACACCTCAATGTTCCAACTTTTTGCAGAACGATGCGAGTGTTGTTACTGTGGATTGAGTCGAAGAGAGAACCAAGGCGGACAAAAAGTGCCAGAGTTTTATTATTTCCTGCACTATACGTGAAGCACTGCCAAACAGTCCAATCACAGACAAAAGGTGTGTGTTTTCGCTACTCTGCCTCTTCTTTGTACCCACAGTGTATGTGTGTTTGTGTCTCTCTTTCTGTGTGTGTGTGTTTGTTTCATTAAAAATACAGTATGTGTATTTCATTAACAGCAAACAATGACAGACATGCCTAGGAGGCTACAGCTCGTTCCATGCCAATGCTACACTTTTATATTTATGTTTGCATGTTGCATACATTTATATTGAAGAACAAAGCGCACAATTTGAAACTGTTGTTTTCATGTTTCATAATCAAGGATATTTTAATGCAGCGCTGAAACCATACACACACAGCTACAATCCTTGAGCGGCATGCTGCTAAAATTGCAGAGCGATGCGTTCCCTTGACACAAATTGGTCAACCTCTATGTACGGCGTATGTCTGGACACAGTAGCATGATTCTGGCTTTAGCGTTTAGGTCATAACCCGCATTAAATTGCATCACTATGCAGTCACCACCAGGAAATGCCACAATATTAAACAATCTGATCTAAACTCTTGTCACGCAGTGCATAAAAATCACGTAATGGTTACTTGTTTCACAGTAGGGGTGTTGACAGGAATCGTTTTTACGATGCATCGCGATGTGGAACGTGCACTACTCTGCATTGAGGTTGGGTTGTACCGAACATTAAAGTTGGGAAGTTAAATAAAGACATGACGTCCCATTAGATTGTGGTAAAATGAGTCTAGCGCAGTATGATGGAGGGATCCAAAATTGAAGAGAAAGTGATTAAAAATGTATCTAGTATCTAGAATCAGACACATTTTGGATTTATGAACAGAACGGGAAAAACTGCACATTACTACCTGTTACAGATGCTTCAGCCTCACTATGGCTGTCTTTACAAAGCAGCTTCACAGAAAAGGTAATTTCTGCCTTCTGTAATGAAGCTAAAGCCCATGTAAAATCTTTAATGAGACAAGCTAACCGAGCTGCACGTACATGTTAATCACGTATTTCTTTCGCGTTGGACTCGTATCGACCAGCGATAGTACGTTAGTGAAGAATGAAGGACTTTGTCTCAGAGGAGCTGATCTAACAGAGCGACTGTTTCATATGTTCACTCACTGTGATGTTTGCTAGTCATGAAGCAGCTTGTTGGAGAGCACAGGATGAAGCTGTAGCTACTGCACAAGGTTTGATTTAGGAAAGGCTTTTACTTGAAGCTGCTCTATGGAAACTTCAGTTAATGTATTATAGGTTACACTACTATGTTTAAGGATTTATTATTTGTTTTGTAAGGATGAACATTTTCACACCAAAAATATGTGCAGTAGACAGGCTAGGCCTCTAAAGTTTGTTTTGTGTTTGAAATTAATTAAATGTTAGGACATTAAATGTTTGTTAACATTTAAATATCTTATTTTATGAAAAAGACAGTACAATGTATAAATTACAGACAGGTTTGATGTAATATTGGTATTTAGTCTTGTAAAGTTTACTCATTTTGAATTACAATATATTGTAAAAGATATTTATGATTTTTTAAGTACTTATAAATAAAGAAAAATAGAGATCATACTGATCTGACTGCTTCTATTCACTAAAAAAGTAATCACGTGCAGTAATGTAGGAATTGAATTGAATCGTGAGACCAGTGAAGATGTGTAGCTCTACTGCGCAACACATACAATTTGCGGAAATTGAGTTGGCAGGCCTGCAAAATCAATCAAAGCCCATTTCATGTCATTAGCTGCGGTTCCATTACCCTTGGAATTGAGCAAAATCTAAATAGCGCAATAAAAACTGGAAATGGAAACACCGGAATTTCGAAAAAACACTCAAATATTGCAAAAACGTTTTTACGCTTTCATGAGGAGGAATTTCAGACATTTCTATATTGATCACAAAAGTGCTATGGAAACACTTTTTCCATAAATACACATCACAGTAACCACTTCTCTCTGAGTAAACATGATGCCGTACATGTAGACAGATGAGGAGCATTATACTTAAATATGCTTACTGCCACATTAGATGTGAAACAACAAAGGAATATGGAGTATTATATAGGAGTTCTCTTTCATAACATTTGTTTCGATGTCTCACTATGTGATATACGCCTTCTCGTCATATCTCAGAAGCCCTATCTCATTATGCAAATCCTGATTGGCTGGTGAAATGTATCCCACCGCCACTGCCTACTATGAGTAGAGTACCACGGCATTCAAAAACCTCTTGTCATTCAGAGAATATCTCACGTCGCAGCAGCTGAACTGTCCACAGGTGGACCCCTTTTGGATTCCGTTGCCGAACGCTGCTGTCGATAGCTTTTATTTCTCTGCTTTTGGCCACACCAGGCCGAGACACACACAAAGTCTGCTCAGGGTGCCTCGGGCTGGAGTACGCCCAGCAGGCCCTGAACGCCCCCTGCTGCCACTGCGCCGTCTTCACGGTCAAGAGCCTCCAAAGGCGGCTTGCACGCCAAGTCAGCCTATCGGAGCAGGAACAGACTGCAGAGTGGCTATTACTCCAGGTATTTTCTGGTTCCCAAACAGTGGGGGGTTCGGGATTTGCCTTATCCTGGATTTACGTGCTCTCAACAGATATCTCAAGAAATACATGTTCAGAATGCTGAAGCATCCCTCCCCACTCTACTTATAGTAGGCAGGACTACCTGTGGCGGGGAAATGCATTTCACCAACCAATCACCTGAGAAAGGTATTGGACCTTTCTCAGAAAGGTATTGGACCTTTCTCAGGGGCTTCTGAGATATGACACGGAGGCATATATCCCATAGTGAGACATCTTACTCATATTTCTTAGAGAACCGGGGTTATGCAAATAACCTATAGGTTTGGAGCCTCCGTCTTCCTGCTGCGAAGTCTCGCGAGATTTGGGGATTTGCTGAGGCTTCTGTACTAAACAACCTTCAATGGAAACACGTTCAAAGCGCAATTATACTTTGTTGATATTTAGAAATATCGCTTTTAACATGCGAAAATCTGTAATGGAAACCCAGCTATGGTTACAAACTTTGTGAGACTGGGCTGCATAACTATGACTCAAACACCAACCCATCACGCACACTTAAACACACAGACAGACCTTATATGCGCAGTCAGAGCCATGCCAACCCATGGTGAGGAATGCTGGAGCTGCTTTTCCTCCATGCCAACTTACAGTCTGTCTTTTAAAAGTATGTTCCAACAGGAGAAGGGTTTTGTGTTTTTGATTTTGCAATTTTAAGCACATCTGCTTCCCTCCCCCGGCATGCCTGCTGTGTTAACTTTAAAAGTGGCAGACTGTTGTTGAGCACAGATAATCGACACTCCAGAGGACAATGTTTGATTTACTGATCAACAGTTGGATTACATTTTTTAAATCTTCCCTGTCAGTACCAGGGCTGATATTTCACTTTCATTGTGCATGATTCTTAATTATAGCTAGTGGTCAAACAGCTACTCATAAGAGAGAGTATTTAGTTTTTAGAAACCCTTTACTGCAATGGCATTGTGATTATCTACAGTTTGGACACTACACTCAAGTACCTCAATACCTCTTCACTTCATTATAACAAAGGGTTATATATGCATGGCTTGAAATTAACTTTTTTTGCTCACCAGCTACTGTGGCTAGTGGTTTCCCAGAGTTACTACAAAATGGATGGATTGATGGTTAAAGCTGACATGCTAAAGTTTAAATGCACTAGCACAGGGGAGTTACAGCTGAGAGGCTCGTTAGCAGACTTTCTGCAAAGCTGCTTCAGGATTTCAGAAGTGTTGGAGCAAACTTGATCGACTAACAGCCCTCGAGGACCGTGTTTGGACACCGCTGCACTAGAACATTGATTAGTTGCGATGCCCCATTTATGACGAAGGGACATTTCATGGTGCTTAATTGTTTCCACTTTAAAATTGCTTGTCCCTATCGCAAAAGCTCACCTTCATTTTCTTACCGCCGTGCATCCTACAATCAGTACAGCACATGAGACCCTAGATCATATACCAGCCATTCTCGCCCTTTTTTCTACTTTTCATTGGAAATGATATTCTTCTTTGTCTCCTCTTCCTTTGTCTCGTCACCTTTTTCTTATCTGTTCAATCTCCAGGTTTTGTTACATCTTCAAAATGTCGTCACATCGCTCTTCTGCCCTCCTCACGGACTCAAGTCTGACCCGCTGTCAGCAGCGTCGTCAGCAAAAGGCTTCACGACTACACCAATGAACAAACACTGTGCTCATGGGAGTTGTAGTGTCATAATCTCATTGACTGGCATTTGGCTGGTTGGCTGGTGTTAATGTCAAGCCCTGGTTATATTGATTTTATTTCTATGCTGAGTATGTATTTTTGTTTGCTCAAAATTGCTTGTAGAATGTGTGTGTGTGTGTGCGCGCATGTGTGTGTGTTGACTTTGTTTTCAGGGTGTGCCTGGCCTTGTGCCTGATGTGAGCTGCGGGATAGACCCCAGCTGAGCCTGAGTATAAAGTAAAGAAGTTGAATGAATAACAACAAATCATCTCCGTACTTGTGTTGTTATTAATAACCTTCAGCACATATTGGCCTCTGTTACATTAGCTGTTTCAGTTATTAGAAACAGGTATGTTTGTTGAGAAAATGTTGTATTTTTAAATAAAAAACACTTAGTATCCTGTAAATGTAATTAATTTTGCTAATGCAAACCTAAAGTTATGATGAAGAGCAGCGCTTTAGTGATCCGCTTTTGTGTTTATTTTCCCTCTGTTTTCTTCTTCTCGTTCTTTGAAATCGTGGTTATTACTCATATTCAGGTACTTACTGCTACCGGCAGGACTGGAGTGTGAAACCATCTAACACTTGAAAAGTTTGGTTCTGTTCAATCTAGATTTTGAGGCAAGCCGCTTCACTGAAAAATGTCAAGTTTTCAAGACTTTTCGCTCCTCTACTGACCAAACCAAAACTGTGGCGGTCAGACAATAGCAGCATGAGTGGTAATAGGCTGTCACGTCGTATGTTTCTGTGGACAGTGTAATAATATGTTCTCTTCAAGTATGATGGATTTTTTTACCCCCTCTCCAAAGCTTCATATTATCCCTCATACAGTCTCCTGCATCAGAATTCTGGCTGATGGGCCTTTGTTATCCTTGTGTGGGAAAAGCTCAGCACACAGCACTTGCACAGTGATTGCTCCAGTTTTAAGAGTAACCCTGTCGGTCTTCAATCTTACACTAAAATTCTAAAATATTTTTCTGTCAAAGTGATGTGTATTATATCAGAAAAGTATGACATCCACCATGGAGCGGATAAGGAATAGCATGGACGAACTATACAATTCAGATAAATGGTGAATGGTGAATAATACCAGGCCAACTCTTGTTTGTAGTATAGTACTGAAATAATTTATTTTTTTTCTTTCTTTTTTCACATAAAACCAAGAATATCATTAAAATACAATTCTCTTGTTGTACTGCTATGATGACCGTCACACATGAACATCACTGATATCATTGTGTTCTGAACAAAAATACTTGTAGAAGGAGGGTTACTGTAATAGTGAGTGTGTGTGTGTGCAATAATAAATAATATCAGTAATCAGTGCAGAGTACAAATACAGGGCATTCCAAATGTAAAGGTTAGAAAAATACTGCACTCCTTTTAGTTGCTCGTCATTAGTACATTGGCGCCATACTTTGTCTACCCGTATCAATCCAGCCAATCACCTCTAACCTGTATGTGCTACATAATCCATTTGCTACAGATGTGCATTGCTACAGAAAACAGTGGCAAATCTAATGTAAACTTGTGTTGGCTTCAATACACACATGTGGCAAGTGGAGGTTAATACAGTAAGATGATGTGTTAAATGAAATTGTGCAATGTTATACTACTTCATAGTTCTATATCACTTGTGGAACTGTAAACTGACTTTAGTCTTTCAAAACTATATGGCTATAGTCACCATGACAAGGCTGCTATGTTGCATTCACTTTGTGCATGTGTGGTCAGCTCAGATTTGTTTGGCAATATGACAATATCAACAAACATCTACACGTCAAAAGCAGAGAGAAGATCGATGGGGATGTTTGCAGCGACAGGTTGGTATGGCAAAAGCATGAAAAAGTTTCAAATATATGGAAATGCAGTCAGAACACCAAAAACATTACTATAAACAACACAGCATACATAATAAAGAGAGAAACTGAGCAACCAGGCTGCAATATCTTGCAGCCAAGTGCACAGACAACAATGTGACGAAGGAAAAATATTGACTTCCGAGGTGTATTCCATAAAGAAGGGTTAACAAACTCTGAGTCTATCCATAAACTCTGGGTCAACATACCCAGCGATGGGAAACTCTGGGTATCGGATTCCATTACAGCTGGTATGAAGTGGGTCAATCAACCTGAGTATGTAAACCTTGGGTTACTTACGTGCACGTGCGCAATAAAAATGGATCGACGATTACACAAACTACCATGGCAACCACCCGGAAGAGAGTAATTTATTCACCCTGATGGGTGAAATAAGTTGGTGTTTGAGGAATATGAGCCTTTTCTAAAGGTGCGTTCACACTGAACGAGGAGACGTGTCAGCAGCATAGGATGGCTGCATAGAGAGCCCTCCCATTACACTGGCTATAAAGACAGTGACTGCCACTTGATATCACATAATTTATATGGATTTTTAATGTAATTTTGTCGCCAGAGTCATCTCAACGTCCGAAAAATATGTCATAAAAAAAATTAAGCAGGACGCAATCCCGCGACCCATGGCTACCAAAAGCGGTGTCATAATTCACTGCGCCATCATAACTTCAAAGTTGTATCATCTATAGATCAAACTGTATTACAGTATAAAACAACAACTGAGCCTCAAAAGTGGATTCATGTAAATTGTCATCTCATCCTTTATATTATTCACAGGTTTGTATTCAGTGAACTTTACTACAGACATCAGTAGATGTTTTAATGCAGATCAACCGCTCAGTGTCTTTCCCTAAATTATCTACATCCACAATGTTATAAAGAAAACTACCACTTGCACAAAAAAAAAAAAAACGTAAAGCAACATATTAGTAATGATGTGTGCACGTCTGTGGTGTGTGATGTTACTAATGTGTTTCAGAGAAGTGTCAAGGTACATTAAAATGTTCAGGTGGGCGGAGCCAGGTAGAAACCCAGGGTTTCTTCGATAAAACCTGCCAGCGACCAGGTTTAATTCACAGACAATGTTGCCATGGTAACATACTCAGAGAATAACATACCTAGCGTTTAGGAATGGGTTACTCAGAGTTTCCCTCATTTGAGCCTGAACATACTCAGAGTTTGAACATAACCCGCTTTATGGAATACCCCGCCGGTGAATTTACCCATTCAGGTGAAGTCTAATTATTGATTTTTTTTTTTTTTTTACAGTATTCTTTCATTAAAAAGTTGAGACTCTATCAAATCGACAGCATCTATCAGAGACAGTAATTGGTATTTTCCCTGAGCTAGCATAACAAAGTTCATAGTGTGTCAACTGGGGGCTTTAAACTGAGATTACATGCAAACTCACTACTTGTCTTGATGTCATCGCTGTGGAGATGATGAAGGAAATACAAAGTTCAGATCACATGTGCAGAGTTTCATTTCAAAATAAGATGGCGTGATCTAAAACACAACAGAGGCTGAGAAGGAGTAATAATTATTAAATACTTTTCGGTATGTGACAATCCCACGTGTAACTTTGTAATGAAAATCAACATTTAATGAGGAAGATTTATACGATGCATAGAAAAATAATGCAAAACAGTGGCATGCAGGTTAGTAATTAACATCACAACAATAATATCTAAAACAGTTACCAAGAAGTTAGTGCAATGTCAAATTCTCAGTCAGCTACAGAGGTCAACATTGCAATCAGTAGATTGTGCTGTACATCATCTTTACAGGATGGCAATAAAAGAGATTAATATGTCTTCTTTTTCAGCACAAAAAATTCACTCAGAGGTGCTTTGCATAAAATATTAGTGAAGTGTCGCATATCTAAGTTAACAAAGCTACATGACCTTATTTGCAAACACAAACGAGCATTTGTCTGTGAGGTTAGTTCACAGTTTTGCCCAAATCAGTTAAGCCTGTTCAGGTATGGCATTAATTTTGTGCGTCCCACTAATGCCTGATGAAAAACTATATTAAACATTTATCTTTTTGTTCTAATTGGGGAAAAAACAACCTTTGGCACCTTGAAACAACAGCTCTGAATGTAATCAGCTAAATCTGTTAATATTCATTATCCAAACAGCCGATTAGCACCAAGTCTTTGTGTAGAGGTTTGATGTTTTCTCTATTTTTGTACAAAATCTACAGTAGACACTGTAAAATGAAGCTAGCAGTAATAGGATAAACCGTGCTGGTAATGCAGCAGCCATCACTGCACAACAAAGTCTGATATGATTTGAATCAATGTGCTTCATTGTGCGATATCTGAGAGATATTTTACCTCCATCTTGAACAGACAATGGAAAGCACCACTTGATAACTATGGTACAGGATGGAGTTATTGTTGGAGGCATCTGGGCTGAAAGAGACATTTGATATGTTAAATGTGCTTTTGATTTATAACACAAGTGGAATAAAGATCTAGCCCATAGTGTATTTAGGCAGGGGTAAAGTTGTTTACATCAAACATTTTAAGGAGGACATTAGTGTTTTGTGTCTTAAGTGGATGCCCTACATTAGCCTAATGTGTAGTGGTGGGCTACAGGGTTCTTGCTGTTGCCAGACCATGCAAACTCCTTATTCCTGTCCAGTCCACAGCTAACAGACAATCTATCGAGCTACAGAACACTAGTAAATGCTCATTTATTGGATTCATTCATTTTGAAAACAAGCAAACATTCTGCTCGAGCTGCATTCACATGCATAGAGAACTCATTTAAACATAAACCTCCAGCTTTTTATACCTGCTGATTATGGCATAATGATATATCGTGATTTTCTTTATGTTGGTTATCTTTTGCAAGCACAGAAACATGCAGTACGATGAGGCTTGTGTTAAATTACTGTACAGCCATTGCATGTACACAAGCAATAATGCTGTAAAAACAGATTGACTTGAAGTAAATGTAAAACATTGTAAATGAAAGTAAATAAAATGGAATAAAATGTAAGTGATTAAGCTATTTTTTCTTTGTATTGATGAATGACTTGTGTAAAAGGAGTAGCCTACTGGTTCTATTGTATTTGGATTTTGTCAAAGGTTGAACTGTCCTGGTGCAGTTGCGTGTAGCTCTGTCACTACACATATCTCCTAAACTACACTTTACTCACTTTAACTGTAGCTCCTCAAAGCTCAGAATAAAAATGACTTGTACCCTGTTAAAGTCGCTAGCCGGCCACTGATGAAGCAGAAAAGCAGTCACATATGTTTGGAAAAATAGTCGCCGCAAAAGCAGAAACATACACAGCTAGAAGAGAAATATGAGCTCTGAGGCGATGTGTGTGTCTGAAGATGAAACGAACTGTTACATTTTGGAACCTGATTAGTAATTGACTTCAGTGAGACACATCCTCCAAAATAGCTGCCAACATAGTTTGGGTGTTTTTCTATCTTAATGCTGCATTGAACACTGGTGGAAACTTCCAATGCCAGACTCAATCATTGTTCAGTTTCAGTATAATCAGGAAACACCAGCAGAGTCCAAACTGTGGGTGGCAAGATTCCCCATGTGTGTCAGGAAGATAAGTCTGTTGGTTCTTTAAGTCTCCGCCTCAGGCGTTGGAGCTCTGAAAATGAAGAACAGTGTGACACTGAACATATAAAATGTTAAACACCCTTTAGTGTCCAAAAGATAGCCAGGTGTTGGCCATGTGTGACTGTGTGTGCAAGCGGATGTGTGTGTGTGTTTGCATCAAGCACATTTAAGACAAACTTAAGAGTGTTGTGCCTTAAAGCAGAAGCGGGAATAGAATATATTAATACACCTGGAAATACAAATTATTATCAATTTTATTTGCTTGCTTGTCAGCAGGATTGCAGCTCTGGCGCTCAAAAAGAAAATCTTATTTGATCTATCACAACAAGCATTAGAGACAAGAGTGATGCATGTTAAGGTGGACATGAAAAGTTTTCAAAAATAAAAAAATAGCACATACTTTATAAAAATGTATTCTTTTTAAGAAGTATATGGGGACCACTGATGTAAAACATGCATGCAGGAGTGGATGTGTGTAATTGTTCATCTCTTTGTGGTGGCTGTGTGTTCGAGGTGAACACTGTATTATGTCGTTAAAAAACTGTGATAGGCTGACCAGGAAGAATGATGAAAAATTCAAAAGTTTGGTAAATGTATTCCAATTAACGTGAGACTCAGACTAATCTTGCACAAGATGAAATAAGAACAAGAAAAACAAACACCAACTCATGCAGTAACTTGTGTTTGCAAGAAGAGATAATATAATATATCATATAATTCATAATAATAATACATTGAATTTTATATAGTGGTTTTCATAGACACAAGTGCTTTATACTGAGTTACTCTTTCACTCCACACACAGTGGTGGTAAGCCACTAAGTGCTATATAAAATGTATGCATTATTATTATTATTATTATTATTATTAATATCATTACTATTGTAGCCACAGCTGCCTTGATGCAGACTGTCAGAAGTGAAGCAAATGTTTTTATTTCTAACCCTCGGGCATGTTTTACAACCTATCAAACACACACACACACACACACACACACACACACACACACACACACACACACACACACACACACACACACACACACACACACACACACACACACACACACACACACACACACACACACACTAAATGCCAGTTTTAATGTAGCAAGATGCAAAATATGTGTGTGGAACTCAGTCATGTGTGTAGTTGCTAGTTTTGTGCTTAGTTTTGTTCTTTGCCCAGTGGCTGTAAAAATAGACCTCTGAGGCAAAATCTAAACTTTCCTTTCTTCTTTAAAATGTAATGTGTTTGTTGGAATAATTTTTTCATTGTAATTTATTTCATTCATTTTTCTTGTCCCCATACATGATTTAATTTCTCCTAATTACTTGGATAGCATTCCTCCTGTAACTTACATATCTATTAATTCATTGTTATATAAAGACATGGTTATACAATCAATTCTTTATTTATTTATTTTTCTTTTATGTCTGAGCCTTTTGTTGTTCACAAACCATGACAAGACAGGTATAGACTTGAAATTAAATTCCCAACCTTGATCAGAAGACGACCCCATAGGGACAAAAGTGGCACATATTGTGCAATAGTTTGTTGATAAATGTGTCCGTGGGGCATTTTGCATCAGCAAATTTAAGCCATAATTGTCTTCCTGGTCAGACTTAATTTGAATTTAAATTATTGAGCTTTATACTGTATAGTGACATTTTGAAAAAAAAAAATATCGAGATATGAGTTTTGGTCTATATTGCCCAGCCCTACAACCATGCTACCACCCAATCCATGGTTGCTATCTTACTATTAGTTATGAAGTATTTATAATCATCTTTATATTCACAGTAAATATCTCTCAATGGGGCTAGAAGACTACACTGGTTGGGTGAACAACATAAGCACAATACAAGTTTTGATGGTGGCCTAAAATCTTACTCAGTGAAAACATGATTGTCTTACAGTTGGCCAGCTGAAGCCTTGTCTGTTCCGTCTGTTGACTCACTGTGGCTCGTGATTTCGATTTGACATAGGTCATCTTCTTTGGTTCCATTCCACCTTGCAAAAGTAAATGAAAAAAAATGTTTTTAGTGGTTGTCTCTGCGTCAGGATAAGATCATAGAAGTGTGCAACATGACAGGCACTTTCAAAAGAAGTCAATCAAAGTGGCAGGAGATCTAAGAGACACTGAAGAGTAACAGCTGATATCATCTGGTATTTCACAAGTTGACCTTGAACCACTTCACCAGTGAAGCCTACTCTGAAATAAGGTTGAATTATTATGACAAGGAGCAACAAGATAGATGGTGAATGAAACATCACATGAGAGTGGACCTTTTTTTTTTTTCGAAGGCAAAGATAAAAACAGTGCTGTAACACATGCAATACATCATGAATAGTGTCAGTTTCTAAACCTACTTATACTTCTATAACAGCAAGGGTATTGGTAAACATGATAAGAATCATAGTGACCTCATTCTGTAGATATTAATTAAAAAAAAACAACGATGTTGTATATTACCACACCATCAACACCTAATAGACCATGAATGACTTAACAAATTACTTGCCTTTGGTCATTGCTAATCTCAGGGCATTAAAAAAGCATTTTAGAGGTGTATTATTTTATTAGATGAAATGAGTATTTTATGCTGCACAATGACATTAATGGGTTGAGAGATTCTGAGGTAATGGTTGCTGGCACAGGACAAGGACAGAAAGTTAAATCTCTGGAAAGGCCAGCATCAAAAAAGATTATATAGCAGGAAAATGATTCCAAAAACCCTCAGAGCAAAATTCATTAGAAGTTAAGGGCAAATCAGAGAACTGTCAGTAAACAATATATCGAGGCATCAGATTCTTAAAAAGACGACTAAAGGTGTACAAAGAAACGGCGGTAAAAAGTCAAACAAACACTGGATTGGCACAAACTGTCTGAACCGTTTACACACAGAAATTGATAAACTTTTTAAGTATGTATTTCATTTTTTAATCAACGTTAATGTTTTAGTGAGAAATATCAGTTTATCTACATAAGCAAATGTGAAATCCAACATAATATGCAAGCTTCCAGAGCTGGCCATGACCCAAAACTCTCATCTCACTATTGTTTTCAAAATGGCGATAATGAAAGTTAGACACTTTTATTAACATCCAGCTGTTCATTATCAATGTCACACCATTTTTTGCTTTGTCTCATGAGTGACTGCTTGTGTGAGTGAGTTTCATGGCCTGG
This sequence comes from Gouania willdenowi, assembly GCF_900634775.1. NCBI lineage: Eukaryota > Metazoa > Chordata > Actinopteri > Blenniiformes > Gobiesocidae > Gouania > Gouania willdenowi. The sequence continues at coordinate 29,103,935 of NC_041064.1, read as the reverse complement.
GTTGCCAAACACAGTTGAACACACTCTTTGTGTTGTACCTTCTGCTGCTGTTGTAGATGGTGGAAGGGATTAGTCATTCTCAACCTTTAGTAAGAACTTGTTTTCAACATTTACTGCAGATTGTATTTTTTTTTGCTGAACATTAGACACAGACAGACGCACAGTTAATGCCTGTGTCTGTCACTATGACACAATAAGTAAGGCCAGGGACCATTTGCTCTGAAGTGGGGGGTGGGGCCATTGCGCAGAGAGGAGTTTGTTTCAGGGACAGATAGTTTAAAAAGAAATAGGGAGAGTAGCAACTTACAATTAATTTCCACTAGATGCGTAACTATTCCTTTATGTCTCTGTTGCGTAACTGAAGCACAATCCGCTATCTGTCAATCTCCACTGCCTCCATCTGTAATGTAAATTTGTTGCAGCAAGGACTCAGGAGATCCTGCTAATTCACATGTACTTGCATGATATAGCAAGTTGTAGTCAATACAAAAAGAACCACAAAGCCATACAAACAGTTCATTGTGTCCTTGTAGAGGAGCAGAAGGAAATCAACTTGGTCCTGTCCTGTAGATCTTCCACTTTTGTGGAGATTGTGTTGGGGATTTGTGATTTAACTATGGTCAATATTTATGAGTGAAACTATGGTCAATATTTATGAGTGAAACTATGGTCAATATTTATGAGTGCAATGAGATCCACTGCCATCCTGTGCAGGGTGAAGTCCTTGCCTAGCGCATGAAGAAAGCTAGAAATAGGCACCAGCAGACCCCTGCCACCCAAAGGAGCAAGCGGGTCAGAAGATTAGCGGAAGTACCATCTGCCTTGAACACATTTATTTTGAAAATAAACCAGATATTTTATTCTGTGTCCGTGGTGCATTACTTCCTGTCCAGCACAGGCTTATCTTTGCTGAATTTATGCAGCACAGCTCCAGCGTCCGTCAAAAATAGAAGGGCTGCGTATTTGCTCCGGCATGCTGCAACTGTTGCGCAGCCTTGACGGACTGTATACGCATGCGGTTAAAATTGGCTAATTAACATTATTAACTGTTTGTATGGATTTGTGGTTCTCTTTGTATTGACTACACCTTGCTATACCACGTGATTATGTGCAAATTAGTCCTTGCTGCATCAGATACGCATCACAGACAGAGGCGGTGGGGATTGACGGACTGCAGGCGTTACAGAGTAGTTATGCTTTCAGTGGAAATCCGATGTTAGTAGCAACAAAATATCTTGGTTTCAAAAAAGAGTATATTGATTTAAATAATATTATCTTATTCTATACTATGTGTGAGAAAACCTTGACATCTATATCATTCAGCCGAATTTGCAGATAAGCTTGTTAAAAGTTTCTAATGCCTGAAGAGAAAAGGAACTGCTTAAATTGAGATAAAGAAGGAAACCATGTTTTAATATGGCAATCAAAAGAGTGTCATCCTTTGACAAAGCTATTATCACACAAATAGATGCAGCAGATACATTCTAACAATGATACCGAAATTACTTTTATGCTCGTCTGATAAACAGAGCTATTTATAAATGTCAATAGATAACTTTAACTTGTTAAACTGAGGTAGTGGATGTGTCTGCTGTAAAATAAATGAAATCGAAGTGTCTAAAATAGTCCCTTTCTATGTTGAGAATCACTAATCTGCAATGAAGAGTAAATAAAAGGCAATGTCAGCAGTGTCTTTCTCATTACACGTTGCCCCAAATGCCCTTTCAGATTATCATGGTTTTGTTGTGTGTTTCGTTCAGAAGTCTAAAACCTTAGTGTTTTCCACCTGTGTTCACATGACTGGCCTGGTCAGGAATTGGATTTGGGAAGTGAAATCAGCTAAAAACCCTGACATATTTAAGTGTATAGAATACACTGTATTATGTCACAAGAAACACAAGTCTTCAATGGCTTTAATGGGTTTGGTCTAATTATGTGTTATGTCATTTGAATGACTGAAGAAATTCCATTTGATGCTTTTGCTATTGAGGGACAATCCATCTGAGGACTAGGACACTGATGGATTGATGAATTTGTAGAGAATACCATCAGTGAGAACTAATACCAGAAGCTAATCCCTATTAATCTTTAAAGCGCTAAGCAACCCAACACATTAATGCGATTTAAATGATAGGTCTAACAATACATCTATTTTACTAATTTGTGTCAGAATTGTCTGAAGTAATTTATATCATCTGTTAGCCTTCAAATACATATAATATTCCTTAATGTGTGGACATAGCCATTTTGGAAATTTCAGTCAATCAGAGTTCTCATATCATGTAAAGTCACGACAGGCATATTCGTAAATGGTGAAATAGGATTTCAACCTGACGCAGGGGCGGGGCTTCAAATGGAGCTGGGAGGGCGGCATGCCCCCGGCCCAGATAGGAGGTAGGACTGGGAGCCGGGCCTTGACCACAGCTCAGGGGAGCTGGTGAAGGCGGGCCCTCCATGACTTGTGCCCAGCGGCGCACACAGTATGAGCAGTCTGTTTAACATCACCAATCATGCAGATTTATACAGGGGTTATTGTGACGGTGCAAGCCCGTCCCTCAACGTACGGTACTGGCAAAGCATGGTTAGAGGCAGGCAGCAATCTCTCTCTCTAACCACATCCACACGTCATAGTTACTTACCTGTTTATCCGCTTCGTTTTCCGCTCGGTTTCTCCATCCATCAGTTCGATGCCATCCATCCATCACAGTAGTCTTGGGTGCACACAAGGACACTATGTAAATCATCCATAGCCATAGTTTAGTAGTCCATAAAGTTTAAACAACTTACAATCTCCCATTTCACCATCCATCTATTAAAATCGAGCACCGCGCACACTTCCGGGTTTATCCATCACATGGGGGACATCGGTGTCTGACGTCATCGGTGACGTCAGCACAAATAGTAGTTTTCCGTGACAAAACTAATGTAATTAATCTTCCCGAGTGTGTCATTTTGGCAGATAACAACGGGGATGGATTAATAATAAATGTCCTGATTTTTACATATATGTTATGGTAGGAATGAATTGGTTTTTAGGTAGAAAACCCTGATTATGTTTTAATGGACAAGGGGGAGGAGCCAAGGGCTTTAGAAGGGAGCCAGTCTCGGCTCTCCCTGTCAGTGTATGTCCTGTCTGGGTACAACGAAGCACTCAGTTCCGGGACGAGTAGTCCGAGTCCGAGGATGGCCCTGCCAACCCCAGGACCTTCAAGATGAGCCCAAGGCGAGTTGACAACACCAAGGGAGAATTCTAGTGTTCTGGATAATGCGCCACCCTTGGACTGGTGACCATATTCTGGGGAGCCAAAGATTCCTCCATTCCAAAGTGGAGAGGACACTGAAAATTACTTCTTGCAGTTCGAGCGCATCGCTAAGACGTGGAGATGGCCAGAGACTGAGTGGGCCTGCCGTCTAGAGCCACTCCTGTCCGGGAAAGCTTTAGAAGCTTATACAGCCATGGACGAAGATGAAGCTCACTGCTACAGGGACTTGAAACTGCTTTACTAGTGAAATTTGACATTTCCCCTAAAACGTACAGACAGCAGTTCCGTTGTCCCACTGTGCCTTCAGGAGAGACCCCGACTGAGACATATCACCGCCTTAAAAGTCTGTATCGATGGTGGGTTCGTCCAGACCAGCTCACCAAGGAACAGATAGGAGAGCTCGTCATCATGGAGCAGCTTCTTTGTGTCCTGCCACCCGACGTCCGTAACTGGGTTCGAGAGCATGAAGCAGAGGATGGCCTCACCGCTGCCAGGTTGGCATTGCAGCACTAGAACGCTCAGCAAGGAGGACCTCCACGCTTCACCAGTTCCGCACCAAGACCTCCGTACCAGTCTGCACCTCCTAGACACACCAGAGAGACCAGCCACGACACCCGAGGTCCCCCAAGCACTGCTCCGACTCAGCCAATGACTGGTATGCCCTTTTGTTTGTTATTACTGTCAGCAGCAGGGACATAAAGTTTCTGTGTGTCCAGTACGCGGAGACAAGCTCACCGGGGTGTGCTATGCGCCTCGTAAGGAGGGCAAACTGTTCAGTACTCAGGGTATAAATGAGCGTACATTTAAGACTGTGACTGTGAATGGCCAGCAGGTGACCGCACTGTTGGACAGTGGCAGCTTTACCTCACTGGTGAAGAAAAATTGTGTGCCTGTAAACTGTGTTGATTATGGATTAAAAACAGTCATTGTGTGCGTCCATGGTGATCGTCATTTGTAACCAAGAGCGGAGATCAATGTGGTAATTGACGATCAACCATATCTCTTGACTGTTGCTGTGGTCAAAAACGTACCTGTTGATTTAGTTCTCGGTACGGACTTACCTGTTCTCTTGGACCTGTTGCAGAACACGGAATGTAAAATTGTATATGATGATGTGATTGAGATGTCCAGCAAAGTTTCCCGTCCTATAGTTACTAGGGCCCAGGCCAAGGCTGGTGTAGAACCCCTGCCTGACCTAGATAATGAGTTGTGTGAGGGGGGGAACTAAGGGACCTAAAAAGTCTAAACGCCAAAAAAGGTTCGAGAAGAACTTGTGGACTGGGAATCCTGACCAGGGATTATGGGAAGTGCCAGAGAACATAGGTGCATTGCAGAGAGAGGATGAAACTTTGAAGGGCTTACTGGCTAAAGTGGGAGACCGTACCAAGGGGGGCTGTGTGGGGAAGGAAATGATTGTGATAGAAGATGGTGTTTTATTTTCTATTTATGATGACTGTAAACGTCTGGTTGTACCTGCCACATGTCGACCAGTAGTTTTGAATCTCGCACATTCGCTTCCGTGGGCTGGCCACTTTGGTCATCATAAAACTTACCTCCGCATTAGCTCATGGTTTTACTGGCCTTCAATGTACCGTGACGTGCAAAAGTATTGCGAAACGTGTCCTGTATGTCAAAAACACTGTGTTCCGCACAATAATGGCCGTGCTCACCTTCAGCAATTGCCTGTGATCTCTGTTCCTTTTCGCAGAAGTACCATCCGTACCATCCGCAAACGGATGGACTTGTGGAGCGCTTCAACCAGACCCTCAAGCGCATGTTACAGCGGTTCGTTGATGACACTGGGAAGGACTGGGATCGTTGGCTGCCCTTTGTACTGTTTGCATACAGAGAAGTACCGCAAGCATCACCTTTCGAGTTGCTTTATGGGTGGGATGTTCAGGGCCCTTTGGATTTGCTGAGCAAGACCTGGGGGGCTCCCTCCACCACGGACAATCCAAAGGGGATTATACAGTTCGTCCTGGAAATGCGTGAGTGGTTGGCGACATATCTGGACCAGGCGGAATTTAATCTTCATAAGGCTCAAAAGACTCAGAAGGCCTGGTATGATCGGCAGGCTCACCACTGTGAATTCAAAGCAGGTGAGAGAGTCCTGTTGTTACTGCCATCATCTTCCCACAAGCTTCTGAAGAAGTGGCAGGGGCCATATACTGTCGTTCGGAAAATGGGTCCGTAACGTATGAAGTTCTTCACCCAGAGAAGAAGAAACACAAACAGACCTGCCATGTGAACTTGTTGAAGCTGTGGAAGGAACGGTCCACGCTAGGATCTGTTCTCATGGTCCAGCAAAGGAGCTGGGACAAGGAAGAGGAAGAGGATGTGGACACTACTCTGGAGTCTCTGATCCACACTGCTCTTGCGTCACTTGTTCACCTTACCCCTGTGCAAGCAGCCAGTGTTCTCCATGTCTTCCAAGAAGTTCCCTCCTTTTTTGCACCCAAACCTGGGAAGACTACCCTGGGGAAGTGCGTGATTTGTCTGAAGGACTCAAAACCAATCCGCCAGAGACCGTACCTAGTACCCCAGCAGCTGGTGATGAAGTTGCACGAGGAGGTGAAGGACATGCTGCAGCTGGGCGTGATTGAGCCGTCTAATTCTGAATGGTGCAGTCCAGTTGTCATTGTCTTCAAAAAAGATGGCTCCCTGCGGATTTGCATTGACTTTCGCAAGCTAAACTCCATCAGTGAGTTCGATGCCTTCCCCATGCCGAGGATCGATGACCTCCTGGAACGTATCGCGCAGCGCGGTACATCACCACGCTAGACCTCTGCAAGGGATACTGGCAGGTGCCGCTGCAAGATGCATCCCGTCCGTACACTGCCTTCCGGACCCCAGCAGTACTTTTTCAATTCACAGTCATGCCCTTTGGGTTACAAGGGGCTCCAGCAACGTTCCAGCGTTTGATGGACAAAGTTTTGGTTGGCTGTGAGGAATGCAGTGCAGCCGACCTCGATGACGTCTTTGTCTTCAACATGGGAAGAGCATCTGAAGCACCTGTCCTTGGCCCTGGGAAAGATTGCCCAAGCTGGCCTAACGCTGAACCCGTCCAAGTGTGAGTGGGCCAGAGAGGAGACCAAATACCTGGGATACCAGATGGGACGGGGTGAGGTTCGGCCCCAGGTGGATAAAGTTGAGGCCATCTTGAAGTGTCCACGGCCACGCACCAAAAAGGAGGTCCGGTCGTTCCTTGGCCTCTCTGGCTGGTATCAGCGGTTTGTACCCCAGTATGCCACGATTGCTGCTCCGCTCACCGCCCTCACTATGAAGAACCAGCGAAATCCTGTGAACTGGACAGAGGATTGTGAGCAGGCCTTCAGTACTCTGAGGAGAATCCTGTGTTCCTCTCCAGTTCTGAAGAGCCCAGATTTCAATGAAAGATTTCTGGTGCAAGTGGATGCTTCTGATGTGGGCCTGGGGGCAGTGTTGGCTCAGGGAGAACCTGGTGAGGAACGCCCCATTCTGTACCTCAGCCGCAAGCTGCAGCCAAGAGAAACAAGGTATTCAGTTGTTGAAAAAGAAGGGCTCGCTCTGAAATGGGCCTTGGATAGCCTTCGCTGCTACCACCTTGGCCCGAGAGTTTGATTTAGAGACTGATCTTTTTTCTGCTTGCTTTTGGAGGAGACGGACGCTATTTTTCCCTCTCCCTCATTTTCCCTGCTTGCTGCTCTTTTGTCTTGTTTTGTCTTGTTCAAATCTAACAGGAGTCTCTATCAGCATCCCAATCCTGAATCTAATCATGGAATTCATTATCTGGTCTTTCTTCGCTCTTGGTCAAATTTCTCTACTAGAAGGACGGGCAATGGGAGAGTTCAAAAGTCCTGAGGATGTGGAAGATGTCCACCACCAGATTGGAATGTATGATATCGGGTCTTATGCTGATTGGATCTGGCATTTTCCTGAATTATTGCAAAAATTGGATTACGTTGGCAGCACTATTGGAAGCCGCAGTTAACGAAGAAAGGAGCCAAACTCTTCGAACTCTCTCAGATGGATTCCACCGTGGAACTTTAAGAGGAGGATAGTTTGTCTCACAGGATATGGCCACACTATTGGATTACTTATTGGCTGGCAGCCATGTTATGGCTAGCCCATCTCAAAACACCTTCTCTATTCTCATTCGCTCCCCCCCCCCCGAATGAACAGCCTGTGGTCTGTTTTCTTCTCTCCAAACTCTCCAAGGACGGAATGTTGAAAAGACGCTCTGACCTTTCCCTCACTTTTCATGGACCCAGCTCTGCCAACGAACTCTCGAGGTCAGCTCTATGTGAGAGTCAGCAGCAGAGTCTGAGTAAACAGGCTTATCTCAACGAACACTTTCACTCCCCCTACATCACTACATATCCTATCTTTGTCACCATCTCCTCTGGCTCCAACCCTCCTCCCTCCCAGCGGTGGGCAATAGGAGGCACGCCATAAAGGCAGCGCCACACTGTGGCTGACTTGCGAACTACCCATCCTAAAGACCCATCCCCTGTGCTAACGTGCTGTTGTATTGAATTGAATGTTGTGTTTGTGGGTTTCTGTCGCAATGTTGCTGAAGAGTTTTTTTCATGATCCCAAACTCTGCCCCTCTCTACAAGGGCCTAGTTTGGTTTTTGCCTTTTTTATCTCTTCTTCCTCCCCATCGTTGTTATCCCATTTCTCATCTGAATAAGGGCGCCGCCCTTGTGGCGAACCGCAGTTCTCCCGCTCCTGTGCTCCCATGTTATGAATGTCTTTTCATGTTTTCTTGGACGGGATGAAACTGAAATGTAATTTTGTTGCGCTGTAACATGTGCAATGACAAATAAACTCAACTCAACTCTAACTCAAGTTCGTAATCCACGACAGAGCAGGAAAGTCAAACCTCCCAGAGGGGAAGCATGATGTGACGGTGCGAGCCCGTCCCTAAACATACGGTACTGGCAAAGCATGGTAAGAGGCAGGCAGCAGTCTCTCTCTCTAACCACATCCACACATACACACGTCATAGTTACTTACCCGTTTATCCGCTTCGTTTTCCGCTCGGTTTCTCCATCCATCCATCCATCCATCCATCCATCCATCCATCCATCCATCCATCCATCACAGTAGTCTTGGGTGCACACAAGGCCACCGTGTAAATCATCCATAGCCATAGTTTAGTAGTCCATAAAGTTTAAACAACTTACAATCTCCCATTTCCCCATCCATCTATTAAAACCGAGCACCGCCCACACTTCCGGGTTTATCTATTGCATGGGGGACATCGGCGTCTGACATCATCAGTGACGTCAGAACAAATAGTAGTTTTCCATGACAAAATAATTGAATTAATCTTCCTGAGTGTGTCATGTTGGCAGATACAACGGGGATGGATCAATAATAAATGTCCCGATTTTTACATATATGTTATGGTGGGAATGAATGGATTTTTAGGTAGAAAACCCTGATTATGTTTTTAATGGACAAGGAAGAGGAGCCAAGGGCTATAGAAGGGAGCCAGTCTCGGCTCTCCCTGTCAGTGTATGTCCTGTCTGGGTACAACAAAGTGCTCCTTTTCATCCTGGAGTTTTTTTGTTGTTGTTCACTTTATGGAATAAAAGCACTAAAAACGTATATCCTGGCTATGCCATCATTTATTTAATCCGAACCACGTCACAGTTATATAGACCCATTTCGTGTGACGTATGCATACTAAATTAGATGCATGCGCAAAGGCTCGGCGCAAAACAACCGGAGGACTGCTGAGGCGATGGTGCACCGGAGCGGACGGAGTGCTATCTCAGTCTTGATCCAGTAAAAAGTGACCATAAAAATCTGTAAATGGACTGATATGCAGACGTGGGACAGTGAGGAGGAGATTTAATGTAGAGATGGAAACTCATCCGTTGAAACTGATCAGAATACGTGGAAATACAGGGAAACCTTCGGTAACAGGAGTACAGCAGCCCGCTTACCTGCCCGTTCATAACAGTTATGCTTTTAGATTTTCTTTTGTTTATACACTGGGTTTTTCTATCAGATATGTACAAATATTTTGCCAGTGAACATCGGGCCAGGAGCGCACATCGGATGACCACTCTTTTTCAGGAATGCTGCATAGGTCCCACAATCGTTTACTTGCACTTAAAGTGAGTTTCCTTTAATAAGCGGCCGCGTCCTCAGGTGACAAGCTTTCTACATACTACGAACTATTTACGTGTACGTTTAAGGGGAGTGGTGGCCTAGTGGTTAGGGAGTGGTGGCCTAGTGGTTAAGGACACTGGCCTTGTAATCAGAGGGTTCCCGGTTCAAACTCCCCAGGTGCCGCAAAATGGCTGCCAACTGCTCCCCACGGATGGTTAAATTTCAGAGGACAAATTTCAATATATATGTGTAACAACATACTGTATATACACGACGAAGTGTCACATATGTAAACCACATGGTTTCTGCAGAGTATGCACACGCAAGTCAGTCACGTGTCCCGCTCATTCTCCAAGTTAAAACTTATTAAAAACCACTTGAAGAGCACAGTGGGGCAGGAGAGACTGAGTGGACTTGCCATGTTGTCCATAGAGAATGAGAGAGCAAAGGAAATAGACATACAGAGCATCGAGGACGAGTTTGCGGATCGCAAGGCTCGTCATATGCCATTCAAATAGTGGCGAGTAGGCCTATTTCATACTGAAATAGTGTTTGTGAACATGTGGGCCGCTGTGCCAGTTTTACTAAATGTTAGAGCTACTGATACAGGCTCTAAGTTGAAATGGTTGAAGTGGGTGTCAAAATGATGCGGTCGCTATCCGTGGTGCTGAGATGCTTTGAATTTGTGTTAGTGGCCATCCTAATGTTTTTGTTGTTCTCTTGTTTTGTTATACTTCATGTCCGTTTGATGGAAATGAAAATGACATAGTCGCTCTCCGTGGTGCCGAAACTTGGACTGTTGCGGGCATGTGCATGTTGTAAAATGATGTTATCGTGAGCTTTATTATTTGGGTTTAAAGGGCCCGGTCATTTGCCCCGCCCCCGGGCCGGTTCCTCAAGTGTTGTGACATTTTTCCTAAATAGACCAGGTGGGTGTTGGTTGGCACTCATTTGGATGCCGCTTCTACCAGCCATCATACTACAGATTAACGCATGACTGAAACAAGTTAGTCTATGCTTTTAACCTAAAACAACCAGTTTGAGTTACCTGATATGCAGAAGTTCCTTGAGTAATTACTATGTCACGGTTTGTCTAGCATGTCAATCTCTACATGCGTGCATTTAATTTTTTAAATTTGCATGTACAGCTTCCAAATCACCATTCATTCTCACTAGCAAAGGTTAAATCTCAGGCTGCGTTCACACTGCAGGCAAATTTGGGAGTCAAGTGACCAGATCTGATTTTTTAAAAGCAGTGTGATCACTCAAATCCGACCCATATCTGATCTTTTCAAATCAGATTTAGACCACTTTCATGTGGTCCTGAATCAGATACAGATCAGATCCTTTTAAATGCGACCTCAGTGTGAACGGACATGGAAGATTTATTGCGCATTTGATACGTTGACGTTATTAGTAACAGCTGAGTGCTGCTCTGGAGCAGAGAGGTGACATGGACAGAATTGAGACAGGCTTGAAGCATCCACTGTTGAATCAATCCTTTTTCTGCACAAAAACATGGATTATCATTATATTTGGCCATACCAGCCTGCCCAATCTGGTTAGATCTTGGAAGCTAAGCAGGTCTGGGCCTGGTTAGTAGTTGAATCGGAGACCACTGAGAATTCCAGGTGCCACAGTCGCTCCAGTGGTTTTAGTCATTTTGTCCTTGGGCAAGACACTTAGTATGAATATAGGGGGTGAGTGAGTGTTGGTGTTGGTGGTGGTAGGAGGGGCCAATGGAACAAATAGACAGCCTCGCTTTCGCCAGTCTGCCCCAGGGAAGCTGTGGCTACAAAGGTAGCTTACCACCACTAACTGTGGAGTAAAAGAATAATGCCTTGATTCTGTAAAGCACTTAGAGTGTCTATGATAAAGCGCTATATGAAATCCAATGCATTAACAGTTGTTTGTTAATAAAAGCAGGCTTAGCACTAAAACAAGTGTAAATATGTCATTTGTATGAGGATAAAAATTGGTTTTAACTGTCGACTTCAGGTCGGGCTTTGATATAAATACCTAATGTCTGTCGGGCCTGTAGATTTCATTTTTGCTCTGTCGGGTTTGGGTCAAAGCTTGAAGGTTCATATCATAAATGGTTTGTTTTTAAGAGCAAATTTGCAACACAAAAAGCTAAAACAAAATATTTGTCTCTTTTTTTCTTTCTCCTTGTCCTCCTCTGCACCTGCTCATTCATTCTCCAGCTCCAAAAAACTTTAAGACAAACGCGTCAATGTGCATGCGGGTCAGTTTGGAGCCACAATATGGAGTGTAGTCACAGTAGAGTCTGATATACAGTAAGTCACCTTATAAATGGTAATGTGAACGTACAAACAAAAAAACGGATCTGAGCAAAAAATCGGAATTGAGCATTAATGCTTACATTGTGAACTTAGCCTAACTGTCTTTCAGGTGAGCTATCTTTGCAATTTGGGTTGAGTATCCCTTTAAACACAACCAAGTATATTTAATAGCACAGAAGGGCTAAAATTAGAAATAAATCCTGATAACTACAATTGACTAACCTAAATTTGTAAACTCTCTTTTTTGCTGTTGGCTTCAAACCAAACTCCAGATCCCGCAATAAGTTTAAAATTATTTATTTAAACATACTTTAACTCAAACACAGCTTCTTCCTTGAAACCCTAGTGGTAAATACGTCCTTTACCAAAAAACAAAGATCTGTTATAACAAATTATAAAGTCAGATGAGCAAACCTCCCTGAATAAGACAGATTCAGTGACAACAGTTTTGATACTTAATGAGTCCACCATACCTTGTGGTGGTCTGGGCAGCCTGCTCTGGGTATCATACACACTTGCAGAGGTCATAAGGGGTTGAGACAGGGGTTGGAGGGGCTGCAGGAAGGCCACCGTGGGGAAAGGCACTGACTGGACACGAGTCATGGAGGAGTCAGACAGGGAGTTAGGAACCCCTGTGTTCCCTCTGTCTTTAACGCTGGAGGGGATCCTCCACCGAGGTAATGGGGAGGGGGACACATCCTCTCCGGAGGAACAGGGGACACTGGGAGGACTGAGGGACTGTTCTGGGGTGGATGTGGATTTGGGGAGGAGGTGCAGGATGGAGGAGAAGAAGGAGCAGGATTCGGGAAGGGAGATGGTCCCAATTCCACTGTCCAACGTTCGCATCTTGCAGCCGGAGCCTAAGGCACAAGCAGAACAGCTGAAGTGGTTCAGGGATAGAGAGGAACAACAGGAATGAAACAGCAGGGCGACCATGTTTGAAGTGATACCACCACACCAACTCTACATCAATATGATCATTGAGAAGCTCATTAGTCATTGTTCATCCAGTCATGTAATGAACAATTTCTCTCTGAGGAAAGCATCTTTGCTTTTTTTTGCACGATTATAAATGACAACTGAGAATGCAAATCAATCAATAATAATCTGTCTTCACTGCAGTAGCCTATAATTGCATCCCTCAAGTGTCCTTGTTAGTCCAGCTCTCTTGTTTTTATTGGTTTTTTTTCTTATCCTCATAGTGTGGTGCTTTTTAGATAAGACGTTCTAACCACGTGTTGTAAAAATTATTTTCTACAATTCAGTCACGTTTTGCAAGAAAATAATTCCTTTTCCAACTACACCACCACAATCCAATACCGAAGGACTTAAACCACTGTTTAATATCAACAATAGACAATGGGTGTGTGTGTGTGTGATGTTTGGCATGCATTGGTCACATGAAGAACATGAAATGCAAATAATGCATGTGGTATGAAGTCTGGAAACTCTGCCATTAGGTGTATTTTAGGTAAAAACTAATAATACACAGGTTAATTAATCAAATTAATGTGCAAAGGTTTAGCCCAAGAGATAGATACAGGTCTTTTGATTTTGGTTTTCTTTCAAAACAGCTTTCAGCTTTGTGGTTTTATGCATAACTTTTGTTCTGTCACAAACAAATTGTGTGTGTGTGTGTGTGTGTGTGTTTTTAGGGGGCTTTCACTCATACCTCTTTGATCCACACCATGCTTCGTTTCCTCGGATAGTCCGGTCTTTTTGCGATATGTGAAAGCTCACTGGAACTTTGGTGCGGAGCAAACAAGCAAACTCTGGTCCTCTATAAAATGTGGGTCTCGGTTCGCCTCTAGCAAAGCATGGTGCAGTCTTTAATCATGTGAGAAAGCAAACCGGGACCAAATATAGGACTTTACATTGAAGCACAATTGTAACAGAGCAACTGATGGCAGTGACAGGGCAGCGGCGGAACACAGCAATCACACTGTCGCCACGGCACCAGGCACGCACACACACTCACATTCCAGCAGGCAGCACACACAAATATTTTCAGACCCGCTTTGTCAGCACGCAAACAAACACATCTCAAACATTTCCTCACTTTCTTCTGTATTACTCCCACATCATTCCTTTATTTCACTAACTTCTCTCTCTTTCCCAAACTGTTCACATAGTTAGCGATGGCTGCACACTTGACTGTTCTATGTTTCAACTGCTCATACATTCACATCTTCAAACAATATACATCCTGAGTGGCATTAGCTGTGTTTATGTAGCGCATTAGCGCAGGTTGTGGGATAATTTGATTATGGGTTATTTTAAGTTATTATCAATGAAGTTTCTGTGGGTTGTGTTTTAGAATTTCCTTTGGAAAACATAGGAAATTAAATGCTGATCCACCTGAATGGCAGGAAATTGTCCAATCTGGCAACAATTATCACTGTACCACAACTTCATTTTGCTACTTACTGCTTTGTCCTTGTAATCCTTGTAAGTATTACATGCTTCTGGATGGCTTTTAGGATAGGAAATACCAAATCAAAAGGTTATATAGGAGACATTAAAACTAGTGACTTGTTATTACAGAGAAAACATTCATACAGTATTTTATTTTTGAGTATAAAATGTTTATCAAGCACATTAAACTGCCCCTTCAATCCTTCCTCAGGCTAGTGTCATCCACATGTGACAATGAGTTGAGCTCTCAAAAGTATCAATGCTTGTCACTGTTGATGTGAGCTCTTGCAAGACTGAACTTTTAATGGGATGATTAACTCCACAGTTCCAGCATACATACAAGATACGCAATGCGATAGATGGTATAAACTTGTTTTCTTTTTTTGATAAATATTGATAGGAGAAACAATCTTGGGTGAAAAGATACCACAAAGGCCTATTTCTGATAATCACCAGTAGCACAATATCAACATTTTGAGCACTTTTGGCTTTTTCTCTCATTAGGATGGATTGTGTGAGAAAATGATGTAGTGTGGCTTTTTTCAGGGCAGTTTTAGGACACGTGCAGCAATCCAGTACATGGTCTCTTTAAGTAATTAGGAGCCACATTCTGCACTAGTTAAGAGCAAGAGAAGGTGGAGAAGGAAACCAGTGTGTGTGCGTGCGTGCATGCATGTGTGTGTGTGTGTGTGTGAATCTAAAATCTGTAGCGATGAGGCTCAAACAAACTGGACATTTGTACCATGCCTCCGACCACACAGCTCATCACGCTCTGCATGTTTTCTCATTGTTTCTCTACATGCGGACAGAGGGGCAGTGATTAAGGGTGGGCCGTTCCTGCTCATAAGAAGCAGCAGTCTGTCACTGAGTCTTGCAGCAGAGAAGCAGCAAATGAAGCTCAATGCAAAGAAATCTTGAAAATGAAATTACATTGCTTTAGGTGATAGTGCCATTTTCTAGATCGTCTAAAATTGAAAACTCGATATATCGCCCAGAAGTAATACATTTTATGTGGAGCCCTGGCAATAGTTAGTCAACACAACTTTAACAGAGTCTGTTACCAGTCATATGTTTATGTGAAAACTTCTGTAGACTGTTTATTGTGCTTTTCTTCTGAGCAATTTTGCTTTAGATTCAGGTCCCACTGACAGTAGTGTAGAAGGTAGCAGAAAAGCTTGCCCAACAGTTCAGCAAAAATTTCCAACAAAATCTTGAATCAATTTACTAAATTCCATTACCTTAAGTTATAGGCAATTTTACACATGAATGCACTTGCATGTAATTTACAAATTATTCAGATTAGGGCTGCAACGAGCAAATCAATAAATTAGGTAAATGTTAAATTGTGAATGTAAATGTGAAAAATGACTTTAGGATGATTCATGTGATGCTCCATTTATGCATCACCCACCATGTTGAGAACCAAAGCTTTGTGAATACTGGCTGAATAAATCAAAAGTTAGAAAATAAAACTTCACCTGCAGAGTGAGGGGTAAAGAGTTGAGAAAATCATCGGTGCTTGCCCTAGAACCTGGAAACCTGCAAAACCTCCTTCAAATTAAGGGTTAAGGTCAAAAGGGCCAAATTGATCTAGAGGAATCCCAGCCCAGGCAGGATTAGTGTAAGTAACTGACATGTACGACCAAATTCCTTAAAAGTAAAGGAGTTCAGAAATCGATCCGTGTGATTAGTTTATCTCATCAAGTTCTCTCTGGACAACCACTTCAGAATTTGCAAGTAACAAGATGGCTCATTTTGCTAACGTCGTTCACGGGCTTGTCTACCTAGGTTGTCCTGGTTTGGACTACTCATATATCCTTACAACTAAATAAAAAACATTAAAAGGTTTGTGTGGGAAGATGAAAAATGTCCATCTTTCTTAAATTTTTCAAAATTACAGTGTGTTTCTATAAAATGTGTGAATGAGAATAACGTCATACTATCCCACTATTGCCATCAGAAGGTAACACATTCTCTTCTGGATTTGAGCTGTGTCAATTGGTGAAAGTGAAACCAACATTTACCATTTTCATTTATATAAGGGCAATGCCTGATGAATATGACTTGGGAAATATCGGGAGTTGCACAAGCCAGAGCAGAATAAACGTGGATGAATGAGTGTATGCATGCAAACTCCAACACTGTATATGAGCCTGAGAATGAGAGGTCATTCCTATGAACCAATTCTTTTGAAAAGCACAGGCTGCATGGTGTAGCGCTGCAGTGAAATGATTCCCATTCACCTGAATTTCAAACTGCTACCAAAAAACAATACGGCTGACAAGAAATGAACATAAATATGGTGGAGGAAAGCACACACTGACAAAATTCAGCACTAGGCATGTTTTGATTGACTGCCCATAGCTAGTCATCAGGTTCATGACTTACACATGTCATATTTGGTCTTCACTTCTGCTTGCAAACTGCAAAATGGTAAGCACACATTACATCTTAGAGCTATTACTTATTAGAGCAACTAGCATTGCAACTTAAATGGATAAGTTGATTTTATTCAGAATAAAGTGACTGTTGAAAGTCTAACCTATTACTGTGTCTTGAGTGGGGCTCTTCACTGTTGTTCCACTTTCACCATCAGTTCTTCGGTTCATCGTCTGCGTCTATCAATTTAAAAAACAAGACATGTACTTTATCTAATATTTAAGACATATTTTCACATCGAGAGGGCAATAAATTTATCTCCAGATTCAATGTACTTTCTGATTGAACCCCTTAGATGTGTTTGAAAGCATTTGGAGAATCAGTGGGCTTATAAAAGCAGAGATGACTGGTCTGGAAAAGGCCTTTTTTCACAAAAGAAAACTTGACATGTCAAAAATGCTGTGTAATGTGTAAAATGATGTAACTCTATGTAAGACAGTATGAGGGATAACAAATGGCCAAAATGCATTTAATTTGCTCACTCCATCATCATCATAATCAAAATTTTGCAATTCACTACCAAACTAGTTTTTCCAATTAAAAACTTTAAATAAGCATTTTAACAAAACAGAAGCTACATTTATACTGAGTAGTATAAATGTAACAAAGAACATTTTGAACAATCACATATAATAATCATCTTAGTGTCCAAAATATGTCAAAGTGCTTTATTCTTGTATTGAAATCACAAAGCTGCACTTCAATATATGATTCATTAACTAATACTTTGTCTTTTAGACAAAAATTACAACTAAAATAAACCTCAGGACAGAAAATATTCATCCATCCATATTGGTGGATTTACTTGCCTTTGGATCACCACTGATGTCTGTACACCCTTGTATCTCATTCACTGACATTCCCGGGCATGGTACTGAGATGCAGGCTCGCACTGCATCATGAGACTCTCTTCTCCCCACAGAGCTGAAAGAAAACAGCTTGCCAATAAACAACATACTGAGACCCTAAGATTCTTATTAAACAGGTCAAGTGTAATTTCAGTGATAGATCACTGCCAATATAATGAAATATGCCTGTAATACTCAATAAAAACCATCTGAAAAATTATCAAGGGGATAGGGGCTAATACATGGGTCTACATGGTTCGAGTATTCTTAGAAAACTGGGTATGAGAAAATCTGTTCAAAAGATAAAGCTGTGAGAAAGATTTATAAAGCATTGCTAGTGTGTATTTTTTATCTATTGTACCAAATTTCTCACCTGTCTTTGCCATCGCTTTTCCTTCTGTCTCTCTTTTTCTCTGCCTTTGTCTGCTTTCCTCCAAGAAGTGATGTAATCTTTTGCTCCCTTTTTTCTTCTTTAGCTTTTGGTGGGTCAGCTTTTTTGTTACTTGGAGCAGGAAGTTTACTCTTACGAAAGCCAAACCAGTTTGCCAAGCTTGAGCCAGGTTTTTGTTTAACTTCTTGGCTTCGCTCCTGCTCTTTAGATTTGTGTAAGTTCTCCTCGATACCGAGCATCACTTTCTCTTCAATTGTAGTTATTGTACTTTGCCTTTCTGGTTCTTCAGAGACCGGCTCCCCAAATGCACTTGAGAACTGCTGTTCAATCTGAAGACGCCTAGCCTGCTCTCGCTGTTGTTTCAGACTCTGTAGTCTCTCACTGGAAGACCCCAAATGTGAGGGAACAGCTAGTCCTTCTTCAATTAAAAAGTTATTCAACAGGGATCGATTCATTGGACAATGGTAGCTGCTGGAGCAACTCATACTGCCTGGAAGAACATCACCAAGAGAGTTCAAGGAACTCCCTGAGTGTGTTTTGATCTGTGTGCGAACCTTTCCAGATCTGTTAAAGCTTGGTCTGTCCATGTAGCGTGCACCAAAGCTCTGACTTCTAGCCTTTGCTCCATTCATTCCCATAACTGGTTTCAGTGGAGGCCTTGTAGATACAGACACAGAGCGCTTGAAAAGCCAACCTTCTTCATCAAATCCCCAGTCTAACATTACACCACTGTCTGATGCGACTGGTTGAACAGTGGGCTCTGAATCTAATGAGTTACATCGTAGCTCAATCTTCTTGTGGGCTTTCTCATGTGCTCCACAGTCATGAATCATCTGGGGATCACATGTAAAAGTCTGAAAGCTCTGGGCTCTCTGTGCGGACATATTTGAATCCTCTTGGTTTTGTCTTCCAAAGATAAGAAAGGTATTTGTTTCCTGTCCTGCAATAGCCTCGTGAGACTTAGCATTTACTGGAAGACTTCTTTTAATAGCTCTCGAGACAGAAATCTGAGGATTCTTGGCAATCCCATGGTAGTAAATATTAGAGTAAACTGGAGGTATTACTTCAGAAAGCTTTGGCTCGCTAATACTCTGCTGGGATCTTTGCAAAATGCTCTGACTTGGCAAAAGAGAGAAAGCACAATTTTCATTAAAGGATGTAGCGGTTTGATCTGTAAGTAACTGAATTGATTCTGTGCCTAGTGATTCTTGACCTTGTATTATTTTGGATAAGTGGCCATGATAGTTTTGAGCAGGAAGGTTTTTCAGTAGCTCACCATCTGTACCCATGTGTTGATTGTCTTGTATGTTGATTATCTTCCCAGTAGTAGAGCTTTGTAGCTGACCTGAAGATGTTTGATCATTTGTTGAGTTGTTAATAGGCTCAAGTAGAGAGGTACTTCGACCAGGAGGTAGAGGTGGGGATTGTGGCCAATATTCAGGAAGGGATGCATCCCAGTGCTTGTCTTGACGCCGTTGTTTTCTTGGAGAACAGGGCTGGTTGTCATAGATGTTTTCCTCGATGGAGTCATTATTTAAAGGGAATTTGGTGTTTGGCCAAGATGATTTTGTTGGACTTTTTGAGCTGTCACAAACCACAGGGGTCCTGCACGTCTTTGAGTGTTTCACAGGAGAGGCAAGAGGGGATCGTACACACTCAAGGGACTTGGAGCTTGTTGATACTGGCAAAGAGCCATCTTTCTCAATTTCACACAACAAGCCTTTGCTTGAAGCTTGAGTTTTACTTAGATTTGTTCGCTTGTTGGGAACACTGTGCGCAGTAGGGTTCTGGATTAACTGTCCTTTAGATTTAGGGTCTTTGATAAGTTTCTGGTGAAGAGGGGAATGTGTATGCTTGAGTTGGTCTTGTCCTGCATCTGCACTTTTGCTTCGGAGAATGAACGCTTTTCTTGCTGAGTCACAAAGCTGAGGTTTGGGTTTCCTTTGTGAAGACTCTGAATCGCTGAGGTCCTGATTTTCACTACCAGGTTGACTTCCCTGATTTCGGTAGTAAGGGACATCCAGTGATGAGCTGCGCTGTCTGGCTTCATTCATGCAGCTCAAAGCTTGTGTGCCAGTATGCTGAACAGAGAGGCTAACAATATTTGTTCCACTTTCAATCAGCTTAATAGGAAGTCTCCCTTGTTGTCTTTTGATCTGATCAAGTCGGGATTTGCGTTCAGTAGATCTTTCTTGATTATTATTTTTGTCACTAAATTTAATACTTTTGCCTTTTTCTAATGAACTTTTGTTTTTGTCCCCCAACTGTGTGAGGCTATCAGTTGGACTTATGCCAGGTTTTAACAAAGGGCTTTCCAAAAATTGGTAATTGTCAGTGACGGGGGAGTGAAACAGTTTCACAGGATCATCTTGAATATTTTGAACAATATCCCTGCTGGCATCCAGATTTTCTAAGCAGAGAAGTACATTTTCTGTGTGGCTGTTAGATTCTCCATTTCCCAGTTTATTTGGTTCCTCTTCTGCACCATCAGAGTCCAGGGTGGGAATTTGCAGTTCAGGGATGACGAGTTTGGTTGTAGGTGCAGGTTTTTTTGTTGCAGTACTTTGCTGGCCACACTTGACACCAAGAGAATAAATGCCTTCATTTGAAGTCATACAATCTTTGCAGTGTGGAACAGATGCAAGGGATGAAGCCTCTTTCAAGTTGGACATTTGAAGACGTTTCAAGCCTTTCAATATGTGGCCTTCCTTCCATCCCAAGTCTGCTTGTTCACTGGTCGTGGAATGGTAGCTGGAAACTGAGCCTGCACTTATCCTTTTGTCTCTGTTTATGGCACACTGTGCAATGTAAGACATGTTTATGTTTTTTCTAACCAAAATTTGACAGTTTCTTTGTAAAATACAGTATATAAAAAATTTAGATGAAATATTTATGTAAAACATACCTGTTTGGTGAAACCACGTCCTTCTGCCCATGTGTGGGAACCACTGGAGTACTCGCTACATGCACTGGACAGTGACTGCTCACTCCCACTGCCACTCACACTGCTTCGTGGGCATGTTAGACTAAGTAGGCTTGGCCACCTTCCTGCTGGAATTCCAGCTTTTCCATTTCTTTGGAACTCCTGAAGAAAAACACATTTTTGGAATGAGTTAAAAAAAAAAAACACACAACTTAAAACAATAAAGCATTAGTCAAAACCTCCTAATAAACAATTATCACAACAGCTCAAAATGACCAAATTATTACCACACACTATAATGCCACGGCTTTCACCACTCCAGACAAACTGTAATTACAGGACAAATCAATAAAATGTTAGTTTTGATTAATAATGCAGCTTCAGATTTACAGAAGTAAACTACACATTTTATAGCACGTATCTAATGCTCAATGATTTATGTGCTAATCAGAGTGCCCTGTGGCTCTCAATTTATTTGTGTCACAGATCACAGGACTAGAATTGATATCCTGGATACACAAGTTGGGTACCTTTGTTCCTAAAATCAGGTACTTTAAAATTCTTGGACCTGGTTAAATTCAAATCGGGTCAGATTTTGTTTAAAACCTGAAATAAGTTGTTGCCAAGCAACATCCAAATGTTGTTCATGGTCAGAGAAGGGACACGCAGTCTAAGAGGGAATTGTAATTTTAAACAGCCTACCATCCATTTAACTCTGAAAAGCAGGTGCATCTCTGTTTGTGGTGTTACATCGTGGAATCATCTAGATTAGGACATAAAAATTGGCATTAAATTAAAACAAACTTGGTCAGCTATAAAGCACTGGACAGCTAAGTTTTATACCTTTCTTTTGTTGTGTTTTTTCTTTTCTTTTTTTAAAGGATGTCAGTAAGTTTATATGCAGGGCTCTATATCATACTAAAGTTAAATGTATTCATCTTTTAAGCTTATATGAATTTACAGATTATGTTTGCACTTAGTGATTTTTAAAGTACAGTACATGACACTGTAAGAAAGGACTGAACTTGAAATGCTTTGCTTCCTTCAGCCCCTTCTCAAACTTGCACTTCTTCACAGTTTGCTATTTTCTTATTTTTTTTTACATATACTGTGTTTTTATGTTTGTGCTTGTTTGAGACAAAAAAAAAAAAAATCAAATCAAACTGTCTCACTTCATATCTAAAAGCTAATTAAGGATTAGATAAGCACTTTCTTCTCCAGTCAGATGTCCCCTGTTTCAAAAGACCAATGGGTTTCTAACCCAACTTAATTTGAAGGAAAACTACACAGAAGCCGTTTAGTGAGACAACTTAGAACAAAATGTACATGAAGTCTGATAAAACGATGGCAGTGATGGCATAGCGTCACAGGTTCGAATCCAACCTGAACTAATCATTGTGGGATGTTGAGCAAGCCCCTTAACCCTAACTGCTTGTGTTATACAAGGCTTTGAATAAAAGTGTCTGTTAAATGAAATTGTAAACTTGTAATTGTAAAAACGACTCTCAATGCTCGGCATGAAACAACAATAAACAAACAAACAAACAAAAGGATCAAATAAACTGGTTCAATTTCCTTAAGCTCACATACGACTTGTGATTTATTTAGCATTGCCTTGTTACATTATGAAAAGCTTGTTTAAAGAGTTCAAACAGGTGAGAGATAAATTGGTATCTAGAAGTTATGCATCCTCCATCATTCTTTCTTTTTTAACATTATTTCTTAGTTTCTTGCTGTGAACAGTATCTGTAAACTATGTTGACAAATTGCATGTTGCAGTGTGTATGTCACTTCTAGCCTTTTGTTTATTTAGAAATGAGCAGCACCAAGTGTTTCTTATTATTTGTTATAAATATATATGTGTGTGTGTGTGTGTGTGTGTGTGTTTCTCCTTCATTTAAAAAACTATGTAAATCAATTTTTAATTCTGCATTGTGTTTATTATAAGCATATAAGCCCTGTTCAGATGAAAATCATTCACACAATCTACTGCAAAACAATGTTTTTTATTGAGTTGAAAGGGTCATATCCAGAGTAAGTATGTAAGTAAACTCAGAGTTAAAGTCCAATGAAAGCATTGTTAATTTTTTTCAACTGCAATTGTTGTTGTCTTTTTTCCTTTTCTAAAAATATTGTATCATTTTGTTACTGTGTGCCCATTATTGTCTATCGTATCGTGAACTCTTGTCCCACCCTTATTTGTTATACTAAATAAACGATATTTGAAATAAGTGTTTTGTGAAATATTTACATGAATAACTTACTTGAAGATCAAAGGTTTTGTTACACATGGAGATGATGAGCAGTAACAGTATCAAGAAACAAAAGAGAATGAACATAAAAGTTGGTATGTTCCAAGGGGTTTAAAAGGTTCATGTGAGAGAGAAAATTCACACATTAAAGGTGTAATTTTCAACTCTTATAAAAGTTACTATTTGCTAAAACTGTGTGAAAAAAAACAGGCTCATTGAGCCCCCCTGCTGCTCCTACAGCCTTTGGCAGATTGCCAGAATGCACTGCGACCGAGCAAAAAGAACCAATCAGAGTCAGGCTTGTTTGATGGACTGCGTGACAGCTGTTGCTCACAGGCCCCCCCTTTTCCTAGGGCTGTAGCGCCGTCTTTACAGTGTATGGTCTGGAGGAATAGAAGATGGAATTAGCGACTTTAATTACTGCTGCTTGATTTACATTATGTTTGAAGTGTAATTGATACACTAGAACTCTGTGGTGCATGCATTGTTTGTGTGGGTGCTGTATGTGACACTGTTGTTGCTGCTGCCGCTGAGGTGTGTGCATTAGAGAGAAGCGCTGCAGTAATATGCTTTTAAAAGAGCATGTTGTATTACTGTGATGTTGCTGCCGGACAAACGTTAGCTTGTTAGCTCCTCTGAGGGAGGGACTTTAGAAAGTTTGGAAGCAGGGCAAGACAGCAGCGGAAAGAGATGAGGAAAGAGGGATCTGACAGTTGCGGACTGCACCTTTAAGTGTGAGTGTAATTATTGTGTCCTCAGCTTTTTTTTTTTGCATAGCAAAATCCAACATTTTATGTTTATTTTATGAACCACAGAATAAAAGATATATTAGAATAGATCCGTACAAATCTGATAGGTATAACTGAATGTAAATCATTTTTATATTTTTGGTATTTAGAATATTTTATATACAGCAGTAGAAATTAAAAAACAACAACCTGCAAACCCATTGGTGGTTATTTCCATTTCACAAGCTGTTGTAAGTATTTTTGCTGAAGCGGGATTCACAGACTATGCATTAGTAGTTCTAATCAGAGCTACCCAATGGTGTTAAGTATTTTGACCCCATTTAAAACAACAGTGATCTTTGGCAAGGTTGTCATAGCCAGCTTCCACCCAAAGCCGTTAGTGTCCTCTCTTGGCAATAATTAATGTGAATAGGAAATAATTGCATTGGGGAGCTGGGGACTGAGGCGATTCCGTCCTTTCATTGATATTCACCTATTATTTGATTATCCATGCCAGGCTTTACTTCATAAGCTCTGTGGAAAAGGGCCTCATCAGCCCATGCTTAGGTGGATTAGTCCTTGCACTAATTACAGTCACCATGTTGTGGGTTCGCTGAGATTTAATAGAAGTTTTACAGTTTGACAAATGAGTCCTTCAGAGGATGATCCGGAGCTCTAAGCCAAAGAGCTGCAGAAGATTTCCTATGAAATGAAAAGCAAAAACATTATTGCTATGAATTCCTTTTGACAAAAATGTAACAACTGAATAAGAAAGAAAATCATGTTATACTCATTGACTGAACTACAGAAGATGAATATAATGGTCCATGAGCAGCAGAAATACGCAGATTTAAAGGGTTTTGTTCACATACTGTATAATAATGGGTCTTCTTTGATATTTTACACCCTCAGCAGATATTAAATAAACAAATGTTGTAAAATAAGTGGGTGGTGTTCTGTTAGTGTTTCCTACATGCATGAACAAAAGTGTTATCTTAAATGGAATCTTGAGCATTTAAAAAAAAAAAAACTGTAGAAGTCACTGAAAGACCTACTCCCACATTGGAGACTTGTTTCACTCTAATGAGTAGGAAGCAGCTTAATTATTGTTTGGTACAGGGAGAGCATTCAAACTGATGAATGTATGACACACTAATGCTGCCTAATGCTGTTTCAAACTATCAATATTTTTCTTTTAACACAATTTAGCAGCCATGTATCACTGTGCTGCCTTAAGTTAGTTTTAAGTTAAATGGTGCATAAAGAGATACTCATTTGTGCATTAAACAAAAAAAATTCAGGTTATGATATTGTCACGGTATTAAGGCCACTGTATGTATGATTTTGTCCAAAAAAATTGCCATAGTGTGAAATATTACGGGCCAGTACTACGGAGCTGGATTTCCTCTTATCACGCTAACTTTCGGGATTTATTCAGTGTGTTCTGTACTACAACGGTGGCTGACGTCTTACAGGGCAAAATCACCATGATAATTTTGGCTGAACACCTAACCTGGTCAGGACCTGGTTTAGTGCTGGATAAAATCTGAGCGACTACAAAAGTCCCGCCTCCTGACCAATCAGTTCTCTTGGAAAATGTGCTGCCCATCCTTGGAAGATCCTGGTGGGTGCAGATCTGACAACTGCGCTTAAGAAAGAAAGATTATTAATGAATAAATGCAATTCTTTCATTTACCAATAACATCCTATAGGAAAGGTATAGATTTTCATCTGATGGACTGGTCTCCAGTCAGGTGATGAAGCCTGTGTCGGGCATTCTCCGTATCGCGGACAGATCAAGTAATTTTATTCAAACATACATACATACACACAGCAATAGTGACGCTGACAGCATCAGCAGGAAAACACTACAGTGAAACAATGCTCTCTCATCCCAGTGTGTGTGTGATCAATTGAGGAGGATTACCTGAATAGAAACACATACAGTATAATAAAGTGAAACTGATCAGAGCGCTGTCCATTTATCATTCGATGTATTAATATTGTATAATCAGCTTCCTGCCTCTGTTCTTTCCTTCCTGTGTTTACCGCAGCAACAGTTGTCTTTGGTCATGTGAACTTGTAGGCGTGAGACTTAGGTATAATGGTGGTGACTGCGGACAGAGGGAAGGAGTGAGTGATAATACCTAAAACAGGTATTTGGGATCAACGTGTCGAAAGTTAAGCCCACTAAGACTTTTATCCCACAGTCCAAGGCATGCCAGTACATCATAGACCAATGTATGTGCAAGAACCGCCACTGCAAACCCAAGCGCTTCCCCGGACCCGAAGATGCAGCCAGGTTAGTGGAAAGAGCAGGGGCCAGGGAGCCCAGGCAACCCCCCCACGGCCGAGCAGCCTTCCAGACGCCCCAAGACACCAAGCCGAGAGGCAGCCACTGCCCCCCACATACACACCCGAGAAAGCATCAAGGAGCCGAGGACTCAGCGCACCCCGACACCGACCCCAACCCCCAACCCCAAGGCTCCCCACCAACATCCACCCCCCCCACTCCTATCTCCTCACCCAATCCCCCGAGGGGAGGGCCCAGAGAGCCCCCCACCCGAAACCCCAGCAGAGGGGCCAAGGCCCACGCCCAGCCGACGGCCAGAGCCGAGCCGAAAGGGCAGCCGGGGAGGCTGGGCCGCATCAGGTATTCCACAAAAAAACGGTTTGTTTTTTTAATTGGTTATCACAGATTTACAGCTGCTACAGTTCACTGATTTTCTTCTTTCCTTTTTCAGAGCACACATAAGATCTTAATTTCTGTCAGGACATAAAGACAATTTCAACCCAAAACTTAAAAAGTGTATCTGGAGAAAATTGCCTACCCTAGCTTTAATTTCAGGTATTCCACAAACTTTGGTAAAAAAAAATAAAATCTTCATAAATGTGATTACTAGCAATTCTTTAATTTCATTGGGTTCTTCTGAACATGAACTGCCCTGAACATGAATGCAACATTGATGAACATGAACATTTATTCTGAACATGGCTTCTCTTGCCTTCTCCCTGCTACCAGAGACCTGGCAGAGCTTCCTCTCACATAGCTGAGCTACATTTGGCTTGAGGGAAGAAATAATCCGTGCTCATCACCAACCTTTCTCTTCACTGCAGACTTGGAACATGACATGATGTCGGCTATTTGCTGTCGCTCTCCTAATAAAGTTTTTTTTTTCTTTTTTCAAGCAATAAAGTTCAAGTCACGCGTTTAGCTAACCAGACGCACAGAGAATGTAATTTTCGCTTTTTCTTCCGGCGACGACAAGGCGAATAATGAACCACTCGGCAGCAATCGCCTTTCTTTTTGCGCTCAGTGTTCATGTATTTTGTGATGACATGAACATCATGACATTTGTAGATGGTAGAAAGTACCGAGATAGAGAGCGGAAAAAGGCGATCGCCAATGGGGCGTTTACTATCCGTCAGGACAGTGGGACATTAGCCGATTATAGCCGATATAAACCATGGGACGCAGCCACATTTACTGGCTTTTATTTTCTATAATAACCCCATGGAATCAGCTGTACGTTCCTGCCAACACCGATGTTTCGTTGACTATAACCGAGGCGGGTAGGTCCCCTATGAGCCCCCAGCCTCAGAAGCGGGACGGCGAGTGCGAGCTATGATCCACGTCTAGTTTATTCACTGTTTAACAGGTGTTGTGGTTTCTCATGGCATTTGAAGCATCTTTACGTGTACCTTTCTCTGCCAATGTTCGTCTTTGTTTACGTGTTCTGCGTGTTGATTGGCTGGGAAGCTGGGGGAGGGCGGGCGTAAGCGGAGAATGAGGGGTACATACATCAAAACCTTTGATAACGGCTCGAGTCACGTCATTACAATACAGTATAAAACACACGGGCCACACTAACAATACATTTCCACATTGTCCTGCGGGCCACAAATTATCGTGCGGCCCGCGGGCCCCGAGAATGAGACCTCTGCTCTACACAGTATCTCCGTGATTGTGATTCGTCTGACACTGAAATCTCCACTCCTGTCACTGGAGCATGGACTGAAATCACTTCGCTGAAGTGAATGTGTTTATATTCCGCTTCGTAGGACAGAGGATCTCTGACGAAGAATGTTTGGTTAGGTGAAGCCCACTAACGGAGAGATATCCTAGATATACTTATCCAGCTTTGTAGTACAAGCCCTACGTGCCAGGAATGTCAAGATAAACACACATGCTCAAATGTTCTAATCATATTTATTCATTCCCTCCAGGATTTTGTGGTCAATTTGTGTGATTGTTGCAGCTTAAAACGCCTGATTTTGCGGCATTTTTTTCAAAGAAAATTGCAGCTAAAGTTGTGCCATTATTATTATTATTATTATTATTATTATTATTATTATTATTATTATTATTATTATTATTATTCCTTCATTGTTTGCCATAACTTTGCATGAACTGGTCAATTTGAGAAGAAAAAAAACCCATTGGCCTTTGAATGTTTTCATAACAATAAAGTTAAGGGCTCGGATTCACAAGAATTTAACAAGATGTGGATCATTTCATCACATTTTAAAAGTTTACAGTGCAGAGAATATTACATGAAGAACCAGTGGTTTATTTAGATAAATAAATTATACTTTTCCTGTAAGAATCTCTTAAATGCTGGATTACCTGAGACTTTAGCTACATACAGTATATCTATCTATCTATCTATCTATCTATCTATCTATCTATCTATCTATCTATCTATCTATCTATCTATCTATCGTTCTATCCTGTTCTGTCCGTCCTCTGTTCGCTAACCCCAACCAGTCAAAGTTGATGGCTGCCACCTTTGAACCTGGTTCTCCTGGAGATTTCTGCCTGTTTTTCTTCCCACTGTCATTAAAGGCTTGTTCATTTGGCTGTTGGTGGGTTCTTTCTTTCTTTCTTACTATGGAGTTTTGTTAAGCGCATTGAGATTACTTTGTTGTTATTTGCACTATATAAATAAGGTTGAATTGAATTGAATGAAAAGATAATATGTAATAGTAGAGGTTTAGTCATCTTATTAAGTATATATATGTATGTATATATATATATATATATATATATATATATATATATATATATATATATATATATATATATATATGTTCAGGCATCTAGGACGGCGGGTCATTATTTACTTTGATTTTGTTCAGGCACCTCCACGGACAGCCTGCGAGGTCCTGACCATAGGATAGACAGGCAACCAAAGTTTCCGAAACACCCCGGTGCCATTTACCGAGTTCATCTCTGTATCGATATCAAAATAGATTAAAATCCCAACCCTAACCTAATCCAATAAACTGTAGTGAAGACGACAAGGGGGTAAAACACTAATATTGGGGATCAAACAGACAGATGAAGATATCAGTGGGATATTATTGGATAAGTTAGTACTATTTATAGAAAATGAGAAGAATCCAATAAACAAATAATATATGCATGCGCATATACAATCTCGTTATGATGTGAACTCAGATCATGAAACCGACAAGCTTTCGGTGAGTTTTACTTTTTTTTAATCTTTGTTTTTATTTTGTTTAAACGTGTGAATGGAATCAGATTTCTCCCTCTGGTTGTTTGGCTTTGATGCTTTCATTTTGGACGTGTGTCAGCTGCTCTGTCTTCAGTGCGTTTCGGCTTTCTCTCAGCTGAAAGTACGGATATTAACAGCACTTTGAGCCCTGTTTTCATCTTGATCATGACGTGTGCTAAACCCTGTGTGCGCGTGTAACACACACACACACACACACACACATACAGAGAGAGAGACACACAGACAGATAGAGAGACACACACACAGAGAGATGATTTACACATACACACATACTGTTGGACTCTATCCAGGCTTAGCGCCCCTCATTGGCCAGTTTAGTGAAAGGTCACGTGATCAAGACACCACGTACTTGTAATACGGTCTGCTATTAATACATTTTCATTTGATTTCATGTTTGATATTTTTGGGGTCCACTTAAAATGACTATGAGCAACACACACTCAAACACACACACAGATGATTACAGTATTTCATTTTATTTTATTTTAATATTACTGTTATCAACATTATAATTTTTTTTCTATTATTTTATTGTTAGTTTCTGTTGGCTTTGCGGTTGTCCCTGAAGAAACGACATCTTCAATGAAAGCTCTTAATGACTGAAATCACCTTCAACCCTTATGCTAATAAAATGTCAACATCATTCAAAGGACCAAGCTTCAGAAGGAAATCGACTATCAAAGGACTCAACTCTCCCATTCAGCAAAACAATGCTGTAACAAAATGACTCGCTCAGTCCCAAGTCAACTCTTCATAGTCTATGGAATGGGCCAATGCTGGGATTAACACATCCTGCCCCATCATCAAAGACTGAGAACCTGTGGGCGGTGGAGTTGGTTGGACACTCCCCCACCAATGAGTTGCGGGTTAAACGCCACGATTACTGCCTGAACGATGCGGCAGCAACTGCAGACTCGGATCACACGTCTGCTGGAACACCTTCACCAAAAAAAAAAGAGACACTGTTTCAAAAGCCACGAGGATACCAAGCCATAAGACTGTTCACATGAAGTCCACCACAGCCTTTGGTGGTAGTGCTATATCATTTTTCGCCTTGAACTTTGGCGACGGGGGGGACAACTTGCAAATAGCCAACAAGCTTCTCCTTCGATTGGACAGTACTAAACCCCTCTATTTTCTGACTGTACGCTAGATTATTTTGTTTTCATTCATTCTATGACACGCTTCGAGAAACACTTAAAAGAAGGTGTGCTCTAAGCAGACAGACCAGACATACAGTCACACACTCGCGTTCATAACTATGAGCTGAAACACAAGACCACCATAACTTCACACAGAACCCTTCTGTTTGCCACATGAGACCATTTGTGCCCATCATTTATCTTTGCTTTTATTCATTATGTTGCCTTTATGAGAAAGACAAACAAAAGGGAGGAAAATAGTGTTACTAATGGTTTTGTATTTGTTTGCTTTTATTTTCTTGTTGAGGGGAGGCCCCCCACAATGCAAGATATGGTTACATCCTCTGTTGTACTGCCTCAGCTTTTGGAGCTGAAGTTTTTATTTTTAATTTTTTTATTGGCCATGATTTTTTTTTTGAGCTCGCACTGTACCTTACCCTTTTGAAGCTGCTTGCGACAGGCAGCCTAGTTCAACATTCATTGTTTTCATTTTGCGTGCCTCTTCCGACCGCGTCGGACCGTCTTGCCGGCCCGAAGCCACTGGACAGCAGGGGGGGTACCAAATTTTTCCTGAGAAAACTGTCCTATTAGTTGCTATGAGTACATAGACAATTACTTTTCAAACAAGAAGTCCTGGTTTTAATGTGCAAATAAATAATAAAAAAAAACAAAAAAATAAAGGATAAACCTTGCGAGGGGAAGCGCTCTTTGTGGGTCTTTCCTTTCTGACAGGCGGAACAATTTCTGGGGAATGCTTCTCTCTCCCGGACACCATCCTTGACTCGCTAAACATGCGTCATATGTCTTGCCAGGGGATAACGGTCCACCTGATTTGATACATGCTTGGTAACCGAATATCATTCTGAACAAATTTCTCAGTCCACGATATTAATATTGTACTTTCCCTTAGAGTGAGGGTTGTTAGAGGCTGGCTCCAATCCTGTTAAGTAGCAATACATTGCCCAGGGTCCTGGCGGTCTGCTGTCTGTGTGTGTGTGTTCTCCGGCGTTTAAAGTCCATTGAGGAGGTTCCTGTAGTTGTTGTGCGACTTCGGTTGAGCCTGCTGTCTGTGTGTGTGTGTGTTCTCCGGCAATTAAAGTCCGTTGAGGAGGTTCCTGTAGTTGTTATGCGACTTTGGTTGAGCTTGCTTTCTGTGCATGTGTGTTCTCTGGCAATTAAAGTCCGTTGAGGAGGTTCCTGTAGTTGTTGTGTGACTTCGATTGAGCCTGCTATCTGTGTTTGTGTGTTCTACGGCAATTAAAGTCCATTGAGAAGGTTCCTGTAGCTGCTGTGCGACTTCAGTTGAGCCGTGTGTGTATCTCATTACGGACGAAAGTTCAGAGTCACTGGCCAGTGCATTAGACAGACCGAAAGGACAATTATGGGCAATAATCAAAATTAATCGTCCCCCAAAGGGGAAGTGGATTGGAGGCGCACCTCTTATTAATCAGATGAAGAATGTTGTGAAAAGTTACCTATTTGGGTTGAATACCAGTGAAAAGCAATTAATCAACAGGTTGCCAAGCATGGGGGGGGCAATAAGAGCTCATTGACCCCGAGAGAGGAGGTGGACTGGCTATCACCGCTGGTGGGTTAGATGAGGCCTGTATTCTACTTAGACACTGCACAGCGAAACCTTGTGAATGCATGGACGTGAAAATTGAGGCATGAACGCGTGCGGTGCATGAATGGCTGAATGATGACACGTTACGTATGCCTGAGAGAACCGCGTTGTGAGTGTGAATGTGCCAGTGGACGTGTCATTGAGTGATTGACCGATGAATGGCTGTTTGACTACACATGTTCCTCTGTTTCACCTTCCTTTCCTCCTGGGTTTTGTTGCTCTAGAATCTAGATCTTCTCCCTGTTTTTGCCAATTATGTAGTGGGGTGTTCAGAAAACACTGCTGCTTGTCAATGGAATTATGATTTTTGGCCTTGGGTCTTCTAAATGGTTTACCAGGTTTTAAAGGGTATTTTTCTGGGTGTTTAAAAACACCAAATGACATTTTTAATATATAGTACCACTTTCAGTGGAATGACTTGCTTTGACCTTGACTGACCTTACTGTTCATGTTCAGTGTCCATGTTTTTTTGTTGTTGTATGTGTATACTCGTTGTTGTGTGCACTTGTCTATGTCTTAGTCTTAGTTGTTGTTATTGTGTTTTTTCCAAAATACAGGTCGCTGGCTGTATATTCAAAGTAGTATTGTCCTTAAACTATAACAGAGAAGCAAAGGGGAAACAGATGGAAATAGACACGTGACAATATGACATATTGTGGATGTTCTAACATAATATCTATTCCAGAGACTACAGAGACTTCCAATCCAACTGCGAAAGTGAGGACAAATCTTCAAATTTCCTAAAGGAGCGTAGAGTTGACCCTGGCTTTGACCTTTATGGCTGAGGAGGAGGAGGTCGAGGAGGCTGGAGGGCACAAAAGCAGGTGGGCACAAGAGAGAGGAAAACGGAGACACATCCAAAATGATCAGATAAGTGATTTTCCAATTATATCATATGGTTTTAAGAATCCAAATGTATTCTTATGCAAAAAAAGGGAAGGGAGAGGGCCAACGTTCCTCTGATTTTTGATTTGTATTTT
Source organism: Gouania willdenowi (assembly GCF_900634775.1). Lineage (NCBI taxonomy): Eukaryota > Metazoa > Chordata > Actinopteri > Blenniiformes > Gobiesocidae > Gouania > Gouania willdenowi. Next base: position 29,070,982 of record NC_041064.1, on the reverse strand, counting down.
ATCATAGGAAAATGATTTACCTCAAAACCCTCCAACCCTTTTCTTCCCCCACCAGCACGAGCATGCAGGGCCACAAAACACTTTCACTGGGTTTAGACGTTCTTAAGACTAAAATTAATAGTTCTCAATATTGGGTTGGTGGCCCAATCTGGGTCGCCTGAGATTAAAGAGGGTCCTCCTGAAATTGTTAATAATTAATTGATATAAATTAGATAGTTTAAAGTTAAGTAACTTCCGAGCATTTAAGGAAGCTCTCCAAACTGTGCTATGGCTCATCACTACGAATACGATAAATGCAGAGAGCAAAAGACAATATGATTGTTCGACTCAACTTAACTTTAATTCTATCTAACATTAAAAGGGCCAATAATCTTGCTTAACTCTGGTTCAGACACAGAATAGGAGACACTTTTGCCACCAATTTAGAAATAAATGAACTGACAAATTCAGCTCTATAAAATAATTAGCTTATGTAATTAGGTGTGGAGTGTAAACATTATTCAGAATAAATAGAGGATAGAATAAGATTTCTCCTTCATAAATAAGAGATAGAAAAGAAAAACAAAACAAACAATTTAAATGAATAAATGACCTTATTTATTTATTTGGTTAAACTTATTTAAACATCTCCATGTCTCCCAACTGTATGCATTCATCTTGAGAAGACATGTAGTCATGCTCCACACTTTTCCGTCTGACTTGCATGCCCTTCTCTGTCCGACTTGCATTCCCTTGTTAACAGTGGTTCTCAAATTGTTGCTTCTCACCAGGTATCAGCCTACCACTGGTAGTAGACGTACCACAGTTTGAGAATCACTGCAACTCCAGCTACGCTTCTCCATGCTTTGCTTTGTTTATAAGCCACACCCATGGAAGGCTTATAGCTAGGTGGAGGGTGGACAACCTCACACCTGGCTGAAAGATGATACAGTCACAAAACCTTCTGCTGTGATTGCGGAAAACACTCAAGGTTCTTCACTCATGATGCCGCCAATCAAGTGCAGTGATTCTAACCATGGTTCCACTATTCTTCTAGCTATTGGTGACCCCAGTTACCAACGGGGCCACTGAACTCAGTCAATGAACATGAGTGATGTCCTTGATGTAAATGATGATTTTTGCTTATCTAGACAGTAGTAGAGGTTGATTTTTGATGATTCATGCCATTGATAATAATGATGAAGTTTTTAAGGCTTATTTCCACATTTTTCTTGATCTCTCAGATATGTCTGTGTCTCACAAAAGAAGAATATATCCAATGTATGACAATAACGATGCTAATGATTAACCCTGACAGACAGCAAAGGTGGATCCAAGGTTATTCTACCAGAATATAATAATTTCGTTTCTTGATTTGGTCGTTGATGGCGACCAAAAGTGGGGAATGTTATGGCAATTATTATATTCATCATCATATCGTCAAATGTGTGTTCATGTGTACAATTTGTCATGTTTTAATACATGACTGCATTACTCTTTTGAACAGCTGAGTCACGTTAGATTAAACAGTACAGATCGTATTGTATCCACAGTGCAACTCACTGTCTCTGCTGAAGGCCAAACTCAAACTCACATGCAGATATACACGCACACACACTATCAAGGACAGATTACAGTGGCACCAACCTTTCCTCCACTTCCACTGTTGGGAGCATCTGACCACCTCCTTTTCTTTCTTTCAGGGTTGGGACTTTTTCTCATATCTGTATAAAGCTTAAACTGTGAAAACTGTTAGTCAGTCATGTATATCCTGAGCTGGGGACAAGACCTTTTGAACCATCCTGCTTAGTACCTTGCCGCCTTTACTCCCAACAGGATGGGACACTTCTTCTTTTGTACTCTTTTTCATTTAGTTTATAATAAATACTTTTTTTTATAAAATCATCAATCACACTGGACTCCATCATTCAACCAGAGCAATAAATTATGTCTCCAAATGAGGTCAACCGCAAATTTACCGTGACAACTCCAAAAGTGTATAAAACATTTTTATAAGGGTTTAACAAACCAAAGCTGGATAAATATACCTGCGATATCTCGCCATTAGCGGGCTTCACGGAACCAACCTTCGCAATCCAAGAGCATCTGTACTACAAAGCTGGTTATAAACATGGGCCTTCCAACCTCTATTCATGCATGCTCACAAAAAGGGTTGGATTTTGCTGCATCTGTTTACTAAAAGGAAAATGATGCTCTTTCCCTCTCTACTTCTTCTTTTTTCCATCACCTTTATAAACGTTAGGAAATTATGCACTATATAAGCAATGAATTCCTAACTTACAGTCATGGACTAAGCTGTGATCAACTGGCCATTCAGTTCAATAATTTAATAACATCTAAAATCTCATCAAAAATCAATGATGCATTTCTCAGGACCTAAAGGAGTCAGCCCTTCCTCAGTCTTTAAATCCCATCTCTGCTACTGTCATTTTGTTCACAATCACACTCATTTAGTGAGCCTCAGGCCACTGGTCTCCATCACCTCTTACTCACCTTCACCTCAGTGATGCAGCACAATGTTTGTGCCTGCCGGGCTCCACGCTAAGCGAACACTAGATAAAGTGATTACCGGTAATTTATTCTAGGACCAAACGAAGCAGAATATCCGGGAAAAAAAGCCTAGAATGGATAATCACTTTTGGACTTCCCTATATACTGCATTGTAGGATTTACCAGGCTCAGAAATTCACAAGTTAATGTCTTTCTTAAAGACATTTTCAAAAGGTTCCAAGTAATGTATTTATTTACTGTGGAGACAATGGGAGAAATGCAGTGCACCAGTTCATTGTTTACAGTTGGCCTACTCTTCTTATTAGACTGTGTTTACAGTCCTTTTGTTTACAACTTGACTGTGTTAGGTATCATAAGCTGTGATTCCATTACTCTTGGAAATGCACAAAATCTAAATAGTACAATAAAAACTGCTAATGGAAACACCTTTAAAAAAAAAAAACACTCAAATATTGCTAAAAAGAATTTCAGACGTTTCAATATTGAAATGTGTTGCAAAAGCACTATGAAAACCCTTTTCCCACAAATACACGTCACCGAACGTGACGTACATGGTCCCATGATGTGATGTACCTGAACACATGACCACTTCTCGCCGAGAAAAAATGTCGCAGTCCGTGTAAACAGAAGAGGAGACCGGGACATTTATTAACATTACACTTCATTCAAAATTATTACTGCCATATTAGACATCAAACGACAAAGGAATACGAATATCTCCAAAGTCACTACCAGTGTTGGGAGTAACGCGTTACAAAAGTCACGCAATTGCAGTAATGTATTACTTTTTGCTGTAACACAGTAATGTAACGCATTACTAGGGATGGGAATTGATCAGAATTTAGCGATTCCGATTCCATTATCAATACTGCTTATCAGTGTTTGGAATAACGGCATTAGGTAACGGCATTCGCTTTTCAATAACGACATTTGGTTTTCAGTAACGGGGTAATCTAACTAATTACTTGGTACGCCGTTACAATGCCGTTATCATTACTGAACGTTAAATGCGGTGCGTTACATGCATTGATTAAATAAAATGCTATCCGAAAGCTTCCCTGGCTTCTTACTCAATGTAGTGAGGAGGTGGGTTAAAAACAAGGTGAGCGATTATGATTGGCTAAGGCGACGTGCCAGCACACGCGACACACACACACAAAACACACACACACACTGCAGATTGGATGAAGCAGCAGTGATGGCGAGTGTGGAGCAGTCTGATGAAAAGTTGTCATTTTTAAGGTGACGATACAAACACTACTTTAAATTAATTGTGGTCAAAGGCAAGAACGTGTATGTGAATTGTTCATTATATCCAGGAGAGAAGACTTTGTCGACATCCGTTGTAAGCAACTCTAGTTTAATGAAGCACCTCACAACGACATACGCGTCTAAAAAATCTGAATTCTTTGACATAGAGCAACTTTTTTTTTTTTAACAGTAACGCAAATATTTACTTTCCTTGGTAATGAGTTACTTTTATTATAGAGTAATTCAGTTACTAACACAGTTACTTTTTGGAACAAGTAGTGAGTAACTATAACTAATTACTTTTCTAAAGCAACGTTCCCAACACTGCTGCTTATCGATTCGATTCCTTACCGATTCTCTTATCGATACTCATTGGGTGAGGGAATTAAATATTACAAATGAATTTGTTTGCTTTAACTCTTCATTATATTATTATTGTCACTTTAATTTCCTGCAGGGATCTCAGCTCTCTTTTAATCCACCAGGTATAGATTGTTTTCACTGGATAATAATATATACAAAAGTGCTATATAAAATTAATGAATTATTGTTATTATTATTATTATTACAACATGACACATTTTGGCTACAGACATTTGATAATATTTACAGTGCTCCTTTTGAACTTTTGAACAACTTGATCCCAAACTAATTCAGACATAAAACAAATGATTATTCTGTGAAAAAGAACATATTAACCAAAAGTACAGCTGCACCTGTTATGTATTTGAATGGTAAAGCTTTAGTTTAGCCTTTGTTTACATTTCTATAAATGGACCTTCAGAGACACCGTCCCCGTTGTTAAATGTGACGTCATCAGCCGTGTGTGTGAACGTGTGAAAGAGCAAACTAAAGACAACGATCAGTACCAGTCCGCCTACGTGTTTGATTACTTGTTATGAGGACATAAACTGCATGCCAGCTTTGTGTTGTGAGCTTTAATTTAAAAAAATAAAATAGAAACAAAAAGAAAGAGATTGTCATGTCATAACAAAGGCTATATGTTACATTCTAGCTCTATTGTGTTTCACATTAATAGGCCTAAAATTTAAATATTTACAATATCTTTATCGTAACTTACCAGACTTTAACTTTGTTTGCTTTTGTGATTCTGACAGTCATCGTTACTTATTGTATTGTGCCATGAACCTTCACTGTGCCTATTATATTAAGTTGTTAGTAGCCTACACAGTCATTATACTATACCACGTCACACTCCACTGGATATATATTCAGTTGCAATAAACTATATTTGAGCATTTTAGAATGCTAGTCATACTTCTGTGGTTATTTTGGTGAAAGTAACTCAAAAGTTGTGTAACGCATTACAATTCAGAGGCAGTAATATTGTAATGTAACTAATTACTTTTAAATGGCAGTAACTACTAATATATAATGTATTACATTTTGAAAGTAACTTGCCCAACACTGATCACTACCCACCATCGCACCGCACATATTTCTTCACCATTGATTTTCATCAGTCATAATTGGGACAGAGAAATGATCTGTCTTTCATTTTTTTTCAAGTACTCTTTAGATCTGATACAGAGCTTAGCGCCAAATGGGGTTTGGCCTCTTAGTGCCCACTCTGAGGAAAGGCTAAAATCGTGATCTCGCACTACATTGATGACAATGCTCTTGTGTCCCTGAGGCTGAGCAAGTCAACGTTATCACCCAAACATTTAAGCAGATCAGGAGCTTTATTCTTTATGAGCTCCTCTGAAATGTTGATATTCACTCATGTTGGAATTGTCTTGGAAAGAAGATTCAAATTAAGCAATAAAACAACTGTCCTTGTTGGATCTATCTTTTCCAGTTTTGCCACCACCGATCCAAAAAGGGGTGCTTGAAAGCAGATTTTCATCCATGTAGGCTGAGTTTGCAATCATTTGTTGTTATGGGTCATATTCTCCAATACGTGTAAGTCAGAACAGCCGTGCAGCTGCATTGATTCTGGCTGCGCGATTTTCTTCCACACTACTTAGGTCTGTCACCCCACCTTCATCCCAGATATGTGCTCTGGGTGGGGCAGCCCTGAAATGTGGGTGTTCCTAGTCATGTCACCTGGAATAAGTGCAGCACCCCAAAAAGGTAATCACAATGTAGCAGTTAAGTTTGGATGCAGTTAGTTTAATTTTATTTTCTTTCTTACTTACTTTTTCACATTCAGACTTCTGTCCACACTGCTCGGACTTTTGTGAAACTATTTTAATACTATGTAAAGCGCAAAGCCACAGTTTTACGAGTAAAACAAGCTGTCATCTATGCAAAGGTTGGTGAAATGTACATTAGGATACCTGAACTGAGCCCTACGGGTCAGGCCGGGATATTTAGAAATGATGCTCGGTTTCAGGTTGGCCTCGGTCACATAGGAGGTATAAGGCATCAAACATTTTAAATTTAAAACGTTAAAACATTGTATCATGTAGGAAGCCAATGGGCCTTTTTCACTTGATGCAAACATCTCTATATCCATAATAAAGCAGGATTCTCTGCAGGATCACAGACTCTAGTCAAAGTCCACCTTGCATAATTAGCCTCAAGGGTGCGTGTTAAAAAAAACCAGCTTAAATGCAAACAGAAGAATAGAATCCTGTGTGTGTATTTTGGATAATGTTCTGCTTCACTTCACATGCCAACATAAATCTTTATTTATGCACTTTAGTTCCACGTTACATTTTCATCCCAGTCTAATGACTTAATGCTCTTTTAATTTCTACTACATTTTTAGGCTTCCCAGTATTACTTTCTTTGTGTGTAGGTGTTTTGCTTAGTGTTAATGATCTTTATTGTCAATGAAGAAAGGCATTTAAGAAGATAGGCATGAAATTGACGATAAGATAATCCTTCATTCATCTCGCAATGGTGGAATTTACATTTGCACACAAGCGAGTGTACAGATATGAGTGAAGATCATGTACAGAACAATTTAACTCAAATAAATATGTGCATAACCATACAAGTATGAAATGTGTCCTGATAACATAACAGAAGTTAAAAAAAAGCAGCATAAAAATGAATACTTAATATTTACTGAAATTGAAAAAAGAGCTTTTTTGTGTACTTCTACTTTTTTGAGTACTTTTTAAAATTTGTAATTTTACTTTTACTTAAGTAAATTTTGTTTCAAGTAACAGTACTTTGCTACATTTGAAATGGATTCAGTTAAATCACGCACGCGGACGGGAGCTGTTGTTAGGGTCAGTGTGTATATGTCTATGGCCTACTCTGTTGAATCACGTAATGTCACTCACATTGTTGCATCGCGACAAAGCGAGAGCGCTGAATTCTGATGGAGAGCAGGAAACTTGAGAATCTGTCGTCTGAAATCATCAAAATGCCCATGTTTTGTGTAGTTTACGGCTGCTCCAATCGTTCTAACTGAGAAAAGGAAAATAGATTTTATAGAGTACTGAAGATTAAAAAGAGGTTTTAAACCTACGTCTGCGGTCAGGAGGAGCAGAGTCTGCTGATGCCAGTGTCTGTAGCGACTACTTCGTCAGAGGTATGTTAGCGAGCTAACTTTGTTTTTGTGGCTCTGTTTATATAGCAAATAGGTGGTGTGCGACTCAGAGTGTTTTTGTGCCCCCCCAAAGTTTTCTTAATGCCCCCAATTTAATAATGCCCGGCGCCGACTCTGGTCTCCCATGCACCTTGTCCTCCAGCAGTGCCTGATAAGCCACTGTGCTTCTTTATGCATTGTGTCCACGTTTCTTTTTATAACAGCTACAGGTGTTGTAGCCAATAAGAACCTAGTTTGATCTGTATACACGTCTTTTTATTTTTTTATTGCATGGAAGAGATGCTCCCCCCCAACTAACTAAGTAACGTCTAAGTGAGCTACTTTTCACTTTTACTTGAGTAGATTTTTACACCAGTAACTGTACTTTTACTTTCAGTAAAATTTAATCAAAGTAACAGTACTTTTACTTAAGTAGATTTTTTTGTACTCTTTCTTTCTTTGATCGATTGATTGTAAATATTATTTTGTGTAAACTATGAAATAAATTCTGAATTATTACATACAAGTTACTATATTATTATTATTTCACTTCGCCGCATCCCAAAGAGCAGTGGAGATGACATGGAGCCGAGCAAGAATGATGTTGAAGGATAATATTAGTATTTTGCCCTACCTTAAATATGGGCAAAGCATTTTTGGTAAGAGCTTGTGTTTCACGACTAAAAGCACTTTGCTTAGATACATTTCATGTATTAACAGTGACGTCTGTCAGCATGGGTAGTTGTGGGAGTGTTTGAGGGTGATAGTTGACTGTGGAAAATGGATTCAGAGATAATGGGGAAGGAAGGCAGTAGTCATTTTTAAAAACAAAGTTTGTTTAACTAATTAACCAAATAATAAGGAAATTGTGAACTCACTAAAGAGCAGCTTGCAGACAGACCTAAGGGGTGTTTCACGAAACCTATCTTAGAGTTTTTGCCCAGCTCAAACCTGATAGTCCACCTCAGTTCAACCAGGTTCTAACTGGAACAGCCGTTTCATAAACAAACAAGTAACAAAAAAAACACCTTGGTTGCCATAGCGGTGTACGTAGTCTGTGCAGTGACGTTCAAAATTCTTACATTTCATGTTCAAGTCCATTTTTTAAATTGTGCTTTATTTTTCCACTGACATAAAATATTTATATTTTTACTAATATATCTTGCATTCCTAGCAGTAACAATGATGAATAATGAGAGACTCGATGGTCAGTGAATCCACAGAGGAATATTTTCTGCCAGTACTGTCCAATCACAGTGCAAGTATTGATTATTTATTTCATTAACCAGACCTTTGCAACCCTGAAAAGGAGCTAGTGAATTGGAAGTTAATCTTGTATTAGCGTAACATTTTTTAAAGAATTCTGTCAAACATTTGGATTACAATTAGTTTCTTAGAAAGCTTTAATTATATGTACAGTATATAGTACCAAATCAACAAGTCATCTCACTGCATTTTACTATATTTTGTTGGTAAAAGAAACTGTGCATGGATTTTCAATGAAGCTCAAGTGACTTGAGTCGAGATGCTATCTCTACAATTCTTCTACTGAGAATTTTCATAGTGCCTTTGGTGTATTTGACCTTTACAGAAGAGGTGGAGGATGAAAGACAGCATACCCGGCCCTTCCAGGCTGCAGCATACTTAATAACTTCGTGTGGGATTTGTTAGGCCTTCTAGCACAATTTACACAAAGCTGTAAAAATGATTTCCGATAGCGGCTACCAGTTACCAAGTCAGCCTTTGAGAGTAAACTGGTCCCCTGAATACACATAGTGGGCATTTGTCTGTGGAAAGGAATCATGCTGGGACTTTTGAGAATCCACACAGATAATTAGAAACAAAGCTACTTGAAGCATCTTGCCTGCATTCAGAATAATGGAAAGGTCACTTTATAAAGGGAAAAGCCATGCAGATCTAATGAGTTTGAGACGTTTGGGTTCACTCAACTTCTTAATACAACAAAAGACTAGAATCTAAAATGATGATTTAAAAGTGTCTGTCAGTGTCAGCTTTCTTTAAAATAAATGTCCTTATAAAGACGTTTGTTATACCGATGTAGTGGAAAAATTGAATCGTCCTCTGAAAAATAAAAAGTTGGAAGGGGTTTGTTCCAGCCCCTCCCATATACCTGCATTGTCCCCCAACAATGGAAGGAATCCAAAATCAATTTCTTCCTTAAAACAACTTCTGCTGAACAATAAGAGGGCTATGAAGCATTGACCTTCACCTCTGCACTACCAAAGCTTATGTAGAGAGTAGTCTGTAAGCACTTTTTTAACACTCTCATATACAGTGGATCCATTACAGTTTGCCTGCAAGACAATACTGTGTGCTTAATCTAATAAAAACACGGTGTTGTCCGGGTGACATTACAAACTCCCAGTGGACAAAATCTTAATGGACAGAATTGGACAAAATCCAAAATTTTGACTACAAGGGTTCTGACCGCTTGGGATTTTGTCTGTTTGGCCCTTTATTTGTTGGACTTCTGTGATGATATGTGTGCAGAGGACACTGTCACCAAACATCTGGACAACACAGCGTTTATTTATTGACTCTATGTCATGGTCCGGTGTGGGTGTGGACCCAAATGCAAGGAGAGATGGAGGCAGGATAGAGGAATAACGTTCGTGGAACCAGTCCATATTTATTCTTCAAAATCAAAATTTAAATCCAAACTCAAAAAACAGGGGAGCAGGAACAGGGAGCAAGACCAGACACTAACGTACACGAACAGGGAGACAACGAACCTGACATTACACAACGAACCAGCAACCACACTGTGACCAAGCACTCATTAAATAGTGGAGGAGGCCTGATTAGGAATGGGCCACACCTGGGTGCAAACATGAGGGAGCTACTCAATCACCAAGCACTCACACAGACATCACTGAGGGGTGGAGCCACAAGCAGGAATCCCTGAAACACAGACAAGAGTTAACACCAGACGAGACTCAAAATAAACAAAGACACAGAATAACTGAACTTAACCAACAGAACGTGACACTCTATCTGTATTTAACGTTATCAACACAAACATCCTGCGGCACCACTTCTCTGATCTTCAGTATCATTCAGCACTGAGTAGGAGGTTTTAATTGTTGTAATAGCTCCTACCATTTCAAGTTCATTTAAATGGTAGGACTAGTGCTGTCAAAAGATTAAAAAAAATGTGGGTAACAATTTAGTTTAGGGAACACCTATTAATCATTAATTAGTTGCTTATTATCATGCACATTAGTAACATATTGACTCTTAATCAGTCATTATTAAGTACTTATTAATGACTTATTCTGCATGGCCTTATTATACAACCAGTAAACCATTAACTAAGAGTTAACCTCAGAATTAACCTCAGAATTATTACTTATTAATAGTAAGTAAGGAAGTTATTGGATATGATTTACGAGCTCAACATGCTATGGTTAGGATTAAAGTTAACCCTAACCCTATCCTAACCCTAAACCTAATCCCAATCCTAATCCTAAACCTAACCCTAACCCTGTTTGGACTGAGAGACTGCCATTAAGTGCATAATGAGGCATTAATAAGAATAAGGCATTAATAAGTACTTAATAATGTCTAATTAAGAGGCAATATGTTATTAATGCTAATAAGCAACTAATTAATTGTTAATAGGTGTTCCCTAAACTAAAGTGTTACCAAAATGTGTGATTAATTAATTATACTCTGTAATTAATCGATCTTAAAATATTTTTTAATCTCACTAAACAATTGCTGAGAAACGTCCTTAACTTGATATTTATCCACTGACTAGTTAGCGCTGTCCGAGTGTCCACGCTAGTTGCTACATGTTTAGCAATGAGGTGATAGCGGGGGCTGCAAAAGCTCCGGTGATCCACAAACTCTTTCTTGCACTATTTGTACATAACTGGGCTTTTGTTTTCCGTCTGGTGATTACTTAATCGCAATCAACGCGCTAAAGTGACAGCCCTAGCGAAGCTCTACACTAACTTTTCCAGTGGTGGCATTGGTGCGACTAATTTTCTCAGCTGGTCGCGTCAGCACAGAATTTGGTCGCACCCTTTTTTCCATTTTTTTTTGAGCAGGGGTGGGGAGAGTGTACAGCATAGCCATGCATGCTGATGAATAGTTGACTTAACTGGCGTACCATAGTTTTGTATGAAGTAAAGATTGACAATGACTCGAGATGTATTAGCTAATTGTTTTAATGTTTTTGTGTCAATAATAAGGTTTTCTGCAACAAGCAGTGGCTAATTTTAAAAAAGTAACAAAAATGTTTTAAATAACAGCAAAGCATAACAACAGGTTACATGTATTGTTTTTTTTTATTTTGCAGAACCACAGCTGAACATCTGGCCTGGTATCATAGTCCATCAGTTCTGGTCCCTCCATACCGATTCTGATGAGCGTGTACGCGCAATCACTGCACTCGGCACAATCTTCCTTTTTACTGCTGCCCTGTGAGTGCGCACTCAGTGAAGGGCTCGTTATGCCTGGCTCCGTTCGCGGACTGCGCACACTCCAAAGGAGCGCATTGGTGTTTATACTCGGCACATTCACCGTTGCATTACCCGCAGCCAAGTTGTGTGAGCGCGCACCGTCTCCTCACCCGCAGCGCGGAGCAAGAGAGAGAGAGAGAGAGAAGTGCACTCTGTGGGACGTGACGAAACGCTCAGCCACTCCATCACAAAATAAGATAACCCATACACACTCACACGGATGCGACCAGATAAAACTTTCACTCGCACACACTGAAAAAAGAGCTACATATGCGACCAATTTGGTCACAGTCTCGAGCCCTGCCTAGGTAAAATGTCCTCATAAGTTGTTTTTCATTGTATTTTCTACTCTATGTATGTAAATGACAACCTTAATAAAAAAAAAGGCAGTGGCTATCCGTGCGGTTGCCGTATCAATATACCGACATTCTGTCCGTGTGCAGCACCCCGCTGTGGCCGGTTTAGGTCACCTAACCCTAATCCTAAAAATTGTTCCGATATAGGGTTATAAACTAACCCTAACCTTAAACCCAACCCTAAGACACTACGTACATGTACTTTGGTAAACCTACCAATAGCACCGGGGGTTGTCCGTACGGCAACAGTATGAATAGACACTTTCAACAAAAAAATAATTGCACTTTTTCTGGATGCAGATGACATGGCCCTGGTGGCACATGACTGGCACTGATGCTCCAACCTGCAGTCAATGAAATGTAGATACCCTTTAAGTTTTTGTAAAATTACTGGAGGTTAAACTTAAAAAAAAAAAAAAAAAAAAAAAAAACAGCAAATGAGCTGTCTGGGGAAGAAGCAAAACATGGTCTCCTGTGTTCTTTTTTTTTTTTTTTTTTTTTTTTTTTCCTGTGTTCTGTCCTCACAGTATTCAGCGTCAGCCTGGGAAGTCGATCAGTCCTTAGACTTTGGCTGAAGAAACTAATGACTTTATATATCAGCAAGAAGGATCTTTTTCCTTGGGCTTTTGCTTAACCATCGAATCAGATCTTACCAACAATATCTCATCTTGGTACAATCACCTTACCTTTAATAAAAAAAGACAACCTATCACATAATAAGTCAATCTAGCACAATCACATGCTCTTTTCTAACCTCACTCATTCCTCAAAGCTGTTAAGTGATCAGAAAAGCCAGACAGATCTCAGAGGAGCACTCACTCTCGCTTCACAACATGTTTCAGTTGGTGCCTTCAGGCAAATGATACATAGTCCCACGGGCTTGGAAAGGCATTTACTGTGTAAGAAATATTGTATTACCTCTCTAATACCTTTACTAAACAACAGCAGATGAAACTGTGAAAAGCATGTTGTCAACTGTCTATTTTAATGCATTTTCCATTGTCCTGCATGTTGTTTAAATGTTTTATTCTGAAATGTAAGGTTTCAATGTGTTTTTGAAAATGCCATAAATGGGTTTTTTTTTCCAAGAAGCCCACTAAAGACAAGTATCTGCCACCATTGTAGGACAGACAATAACTTCCATCTAATCTAATCATCAAAGGTAATTTGGTCTGAGTGAAAAAAATAATCCATGTATTAAAGATAATACTTTTTGTGTGAATTTGTATCACAGTAAAGATGTTTTGTTGCTGTCAGTCTTGACATGCATTAACAGATTGTAAAAGTCCAAGTCACGTCTTCTCAGTTACTTATTGGTCAATAAAGAATCATTTTTATTTTTGTTTAAAGAAACGTGGCTGACTGCTCAGAACATGAGTAACATCAAATAATGCTCATTAGTGCTAGACAAAAAAGAGATGACTGTGGGAGAATGGCAGTAATGCAATGGATCTTTAACAGAACAAGAGGAGCCAAGCAAGTGGTTTCTCATTGTGTCTGGTGCAAATGAGTGATGAATGATTAATGACAACGGTTTCCAACTGTTATCATTATATTGCTTTTTCATTGGTATTGCCTTAACAATCTCACAAGTTGTTGCTTTCACAATAAATGACTATTCAGAAATGTTTGATTTTGGTTTCAGAAAAAAGTAGGTATAGAATTATATATGTTTACACTGCAAAATATGCAAACATAACATTAACATGGAAACAGTGACATGGCTATATGTCTACAAATAACCTGCTTGAGCTATGATTTCTGTGTAGTTACAGTAACTTGAAGAACCAACTCCCCAACAATTAAACTTCACTGTTGTATTAAAGTAGAAATAAGTAAATTTTTCACCTTAATAAATCCTTCTCGGAGTTCCTGTGAGGGTAATACAAGTGTTTATGGGGTGATTGGGGGGTCTTTCGTCCCTGCTGTCTCTGGCCAGAAAACAGCAATTTCCCTGCCTCCGACCCGGTGGCAAGACATACTGCTTTACGACAGCCCAGTACACACTAATGCTACATTATGACTAGCCCCGTGGCTGCACACGGTTGTCTACAAATTAACTTTTCTCAAACGTATATCATGGCGGAGCCAGCAAAAAAAAGAAAAAAAAGCAGAGAAGACCTTTGTCCGAGGAACGAAACAATTCCATGCAGTGACAGCTCAGCAGCGGCAGACAGCAATCACACACACTGTTGTCGCGGCAACAAGCACGCGCACACACACTCGCAACCCAGCGCTCCATCAGGCAGCACACACACAATTATCCATCCACCCATCCATCTATCATCTATCTATCCATCCATCCAGGGCCGGTTGCAACGGGAGCAATTGCACCGGGCCCAGGCCTGGGGGGGGGGCCTCCTCCCTAATCCTCCCAAAAAATAAAATTCTGTTTATTATTAATTTATTTTTTTGTCACTTAGTACAAGAGGCCCTTTATGTTGCTCTTACCATTTTTTCCCCCCATGACGAGTTATTTTCAAAAAAGTGTCAAAATGTGTGTGGTCACGCCCCTCCCTCCACCTTTAGTAAGTATTGCCCATGCCGCATGCGCAAGAGAGGCTTGAGTCAACGCTTGAGATTCAGACCGTGACTTGCCAACACATCGGTAAATATATTAAAATTGGGTTGCCAGAGAAGGAGAGAGGTAAATCGAAAAGCATTTATTTTACTTGTCTCTCTTCCTCACACTGTTCACATGGTCACATGATACTATATGTATGAAAGCACCCTCATTGTCACTGTTGTATTAGGCTTCTTTGGTGATCGGTTGCTGCCGTCTTGGGAGAGTAAAGGTGCGCATGTAGCTGTGTGCTGGGGCAGGCGGCGGGGGGTGCAGAGTTTTTATGACAGTGACATAACCAAAAGGGACCATTAGGGGGAGCACAAAGCGGAAGTTACTTAGTTCTGCTTTAA
Organism: Gouania willdenowi; assembly: GCF_900634775.1. Taxonomy (NCBI): domain Eukaryota; kingdom Metazoa; phylum Chordata; class Actinopteri; order Blenniiformes; family Gobiesocidae; genus Gouania; species Gouania willdenowi. The sequence continues at coordinate 29,055,956 of NC_041064.1, read as the reverse complement.
AGCCTCAAACAGCGAGCTGCAGCCCAGAACAGGGACAATGGGGACTTCTTACAGGCCCACAAAAAACAGAACAAATAATGAAAAACATTAGGTTTTGTTTTTGAAGTTTATAATAATTGTGCAGTGTTTAAGTGTGATTTTTTTTCTTCTCCCATGTTCCACTTATTAAGAAATAACCTATTGTTAAAGGGCCCATGTTACACTAAATCAACTTTTCTGTGCTTTAAACATCATAAAAGTGCTATTTGTGCTTCATACACATGCCCAAAGTGTTATTTTCATTGATTTCCTCAATCGTTAGTTAGAGGGTGATTTGCTCCTTTCTTACTGCAGGGCGAGCCCAAACACCTCGCTCTAACTTGATGACGTGTTCCTACTTTGATGACGAATTTGACGCGGCACTGAGTTGGAGAAGCAGCTCCTCCAGGAAGCTCTCTGCCGTGATTGACATGTAAACAAACACGCCCATGAAGGTGAGCATTTCAGTGTCCTTCTCGCAGTGCTATGTATGTATTTTCTACAGTCTATGTATGTATTGGCGACGCCCCGCCCCCACGTTCTGTCTTGTGTTTATAAAGCAGCATGAGCTTGGCTACAGAGTGGGTGGGAGGAGAGCGGGCCGTCCTCTGGCCCTACGTCACCGTGCGGGGAGGATGAAGTCAGTGTCCCGTCTATAGACACGCCCACTCATGAATATGCATAACTAGGCCGCAAATCAGCCTGTTTGTGTAGAGTTGCTCAGAAAGTGACTTTTCAGAAGTTAAAACTCTGGAAAACAGGCGAGTTTGGGAAAATAAACCTCAAATATTATGTTTTTGGGGTTCTTAGAACAAATGGAGATGGGTGAAAAATAGCATGATATGGGACCTTTAAGTAGGCAATAATCATTTCTATGACGATTATCCTTTGCTGATACTTCACAAAACTGGATATCACTGACCCAGTTTTTAAAAAAGTGTGGACACCCCAAGTGCTATAGTGTACAGTATATGATTCTACAGGGAGGGGAGGGTGGAGCGTCTCTTGATTCTACAGACTGCTGATTTAAGTCTGTGTGTAGCTCAGTGTGTGATGGCCAATGTGTGTATATGTAACCTGATACCCAGGACTCAGGTTTAGGAGCGGTGAATGATCAGTCACACATGCATTACCTGTGAAAAATGTAGCATAAAAGCATTACTGCTGGGAATATTTTCACCAAACTTGGCTACATTAGGGTCAAGTACCCAATTTAACATCATTTTAAAACCTCCTATGAATTTAACAAACCAATGAGGAGATTAAATGCTTTTTAGCTGTGCTTAAGTAGACAGGAGCTGATCACAAAGAAATTTAATTTAGTAAAAAAATCATAGTAATTAAACCGTTAGTCTGATCTGGACCGTTTAAGCGATGTTGGTAAGGGCAGAATCGGGGACATAAGCATAAAAAATTATGTGTGTCCTGCATAAAGCAGTGATATGAAATATTACTATTGGCCAAGATCAAGTGTGGCGGACTTCTTTGTAGACCATAGGCTGCAGTGCATAAAATGTTGGCCATAGAAAGCTGATTACGTGGAGACAGGTTTCAGCCTTCCCGGAAATACCTATAATTTTTATGAATTTTTGAAATGTTTTGAAAAAACATCTAATGCTCACAAGTAGGTGGCGCTGTGTTTACAGTTATTTTTATTTGTAGGTGTTACTTGTAGTAAAGTCATAATTTGTGTGAAGTTTCAGATTGATAACACCATGTACAGCAAACATATTACATATTTACTGTTTCAGGGGTTAAAATGGCAGTCTAGACCAGAGTTGAAGGCTTGTCAAGCCCACACTGTGTAAGATATGAAAATGCTTTCTAGACCTATTGACTTCTCGTCAGTCATTTAGTGATGTGCACACGTTTTAGGCCTCTATATGTATCTGTATCTATATGGTAAGGATAATTCACTTTTATTGTAATATGTGCTACGTAGACAAAATTGTTTTTGCTTCTAACCCATATCTTTGGACCAGTGGGGAGCCACAGTGCTGAGCCCGAGGAGCAGTGGCGTGCAGTCAGGGTAGGCAAGGTAGGCAGTGCTTACCCAAAGGTGAATTGATATTTTGATTATTTGTTTTAATTATAATATAATTATAAATTATTTATATTTCAATTTCTGATAGCCTACAATACCTATAAGTTTGAAAGTGTCAGCATCTTGTGCTTTTCATCGCCCAAATTGCTAAACATCGCTATTTCCTAACTGCTGTATGGCAGGAGGAGGCCTCACCCCTTCTCAAAGGCACATTGTTCTGCCTCTGTTCCCAGAGCGTGTTTTTATGTGTTTGCGCATGCACAGTCAGTTCCCCAAGATGACAACCATTTACATCCAAAGGCAGCTCTCTACGCTGCCTTTGGACGTAACCGCGCTATGCTAAATGCTATACCTAAGTTCACAGTGCATTAGTGAATTGATGCCATGTGATCTCTGCTGCTACGTTCTCTAGCTAGTGAGCGGGATAACACTACAGTGAGGATGACAGCGCTAGAGACGATAAAGAAACTTTTTTTTGAGGAAAAAACGACAGCTTTTAAAAGATGGGAGACCAACACCTGAGCTACCAGAGCTTCAGCAAAGGTAAGGTCAGAACACTGTTTGTATTTTCTACAGTGAATGGTACAAAAGGAAGGATTGGCTTTGTGGATGCGCCTCACTGAGGCTGTTCTGAGTTGTTGTTGTTGTTATGTTGTCCGTGTTTCTGTGTTTCCAACACAAACAACGGATGCGCTGCCATGTCATGAGATATATCTTGTGGGAGAGTAATGGTGTTTTACAACGTTCATTTTGTTAGATGGCTAAATACTTGTTCATGTGGATCTTGTTGGGTTTTTTCTTTATTATGAATTTTATATTTTGATAAGCGCATTGAGATGACTTTGTTTTAAATTGCGCTATACAAATAAAGTTCAATTGAATTGAATTGAATTGAATTAACACTTGCCAGCAGAAACATTAAATTTTCATTGGTGTTGACATTGGTGGTCTTGATTCGGAACCCCCTGCCTACCCTACCCTAATGCGTCACTGCGGAGGAGTAGTGGGGAGCCATGTCCAAAGTACCACAGTGATGGTCTTTTGTAGATTAGAACCACAAACCTTCCAATTTCAAGTCCACAATGCCAGCATTGCCACCATTCCTATAAATGTGGTGACTTAATGGTGAGAAAATTGGTCATAGTGGTGTTGATAGAAACTATTGTTTCATTTCCTTTCACTTTTCTACAATAACTTACAAGGCTGCTAGTAGAAATCCTTTAATGAACTGAAACTTAACATTATCTCTTCATTGTTTCTGAGTATTTATTTAAATAGATTCATTAGGACTGTGTACGTGCTTGTCTCCTGTGGCCTGAGCTTCCTCAGTCCTCCCTCGCTCCTACATGTCTGGTTTTGGAGTAGATAATCTTGCAACATTTTGTCTTTATCTTGTGTGTATTCCCTCTTTACTAACAACCCCTAACTAGATGAGGCAGATATCTGCTGAACATATATATATTTTTTTTTATTGAAAAACAGTTTTGTAATTGGTGCCATTTAAATAAAATTGTCTAAAACTAAATTTAGCAATAAAGCAAACCAAATATGGGTATGTTAACACTTTTGCTACACATCTTTACTTCCTAAAAAAGTTTACTAAGTTGCCTTCTACCAAGTATGATTTTTCTTCTTGACATGAATCAAGCAAAGATATTGAGAGAAATTAAGTTTTATACTGCCAGAATTCAGCTCTAGTGAACTAAAGAATGTGTGCTGTGTAATAATTATAACATTGAACCCAAATCCACAAAGACCAAACAATGAACCAAATGGTGCTAAAACATTTGTACGGTTGCAAACATCAGTGAGATGCTTTTTTTGTTATTGTATTACAACTCTTAATCAAAACATGATGCCTGGAAAGTTATTGTGTACAGTTAGCACTAATTCTCAACAACTGACTACCAAGATGACAACACTGTAATAAAAAAACGGGTTAAAACTGATTCAATCCTCTATGGTTCAGAGCTTTCCAGTTAGAAAAGATTTGTCTGGGAGCTCTGAGTCAACTACCTGCAAAAGCTGCATGAAGGGTTCAGCTGTGCACTAGAACCTAGGTTTCCAAAGTGGGGTACGCGTACCGCTAGGGGTACCCAAACTGTGATGGGGGTATGTGACCAAAAATGTAAAATTGTAAACTAGAATCAGACTTGGGGAGTAACGGATTACAAGTAACAGCGTCAAATAATGTGGATACTAAAAACATGTTGCTGTAGTTCGTTACAGTATATTAAAAAAGGTGAAATCAGATTACAAAAACAAGGATTACTTCGGGGGATTACATTTTAAACGCAAGCGGAATATACATCAGTGCATCAGACATACAGTGCGCGAGCACGCATTGTGACACTTCACAGCAGCTCTCCACAAAAAATGAGCATGTGAAACAAGCTGTGACAATGTTGGCAGTGGCAATCCATATGTTTGCAGTATCAATATACCGACATTCTATCCGTACGCAGGGCCCTTATTTGGCCAGTTTAGGTCATGTCATAGGTCAGTCATTGGTCAGTTTAGGTCATGTCATAGGTCAGTCATTGGTCAGTTTAGGTCATGTCATAGGTCAGTCATTGGTCAGTTTAGGTCGCGTGACTAAGACTAAAACGTACCCTAAACCTAACTCTGCCGCAGAAGACGCATTCGGTGTGAACGCAGAATAACTTTAGGAAATAATTTTCAGCAAATTGTATTCGGCACATATTGAATAAAAGTGAACACCTGTGCATTACATGACACATGAAAGACAGGCTGACACCAGTGGAGACAAAATGACTTATAGTTAACTTTGGAGCATGTTAATACCTGAAACATCTACTGACAATTGTTACAATGTTGTGTATGTAACCTTTCTAACTATAACTATAGAATTTGTTAAAACCTGACATACCAATTTCAGGTGGTGCTTTTTGTTTTACAGATAGGCTATTACAAAACTGTAACAATATCAATTATTATATACTGTACAATAATCATTATCATATGGTCTGTGGTCTAGGTCAATGATTCAACTGAATTGTTGAGTAAATTGATTGATAATTTTATATATTTAAACTACTGTGGGTTCTCCCGGTCTGTGTTAAACTAAAACATTTCCTTTAATGCTGTGGCTGTAAAAGGTGATTTTATGTTTATTTAAAATAATACATTGAGCAGGTTACACATATTCTATCCTTTTGTGTCTTTATTTGCATGTTTGGTATTGAAGTAATCCAAAAGTAATCAGTTACATTACTTTAATATAGTGGTACTTAGAGTAAGTTACTGGTTCCATTTTTAACAGGTAACTTGTAATTGTACCAGATAAGTTTTTTTAAAGTAACCCTCCCAACCCTGACTAGAATAAAAAATAGACCAGCAGTCAGGAGCCTCCATGCATTACCACAAATTACACATTGGCCTGTGTAGGACTACCCATGGTGACAGAAAAACAATCCCATCCACAAAGCGCAAATATGATGAGAGCTACATTGCTTTGCACTAGAAAAACATGCAATCAAGACTTTGATGCCCTTTAACCATCACGTACTTGTGTGAAAGTTGGTTTATAGCTTTGACAAACATTAAAACAAAATACATCGTGGAGAACGATTTAAGACTAGACTGTCTCAAATTCAGCCAAATATTGCTGAGTTTTGTGCATCCTCTCAAACTCACGTTTCTCATTTAAGTTGTAGTGATATTTGATATTTTCCACTTTCAGGTGATGAAACAGTGAGATTTTGTCTCACGGAAAATGCCAGTAGGCTAGTTAAAGAAATCGAGTGATGATTCTAAATAAGATGTTTTCTTGTGTCCTTACAGTTTATTATTATTCTTAATTATATATTATTCTTCAACAGGTTAGGTATAATTCAGAGACAAATTTCACTCTAGTGAAATATGATGTGACATTATTATGTTTTTTAAGTGTGCAGGAGTAGGGGGTACATGACTTTAGGGTATATGTCTGAAGTGGTACAGGACTGTGAAAAGTTTGGGAACCACTGAACTTTGACATGATTACAATAAAATAAAAGCAGGCTAAGATACATTAGCTTGTGTCTCATGACCTCTGGTGCACTTACCCGAGCAGCTATGTCAGTAACTGCACTAATTAAGAAGAAACAAAGACCCATTCCTGACAGTATAGGGTCAGGGTTTAAGGGTTGTTTAAGGTGGCCTGTTTTCAAGTTGGAAACCTTTAGAAGTGGAGCAGTACACATGTAAAATTCAAACAGCCTTGAAGTGAACTGGCTGTGTCCTTGTCTGAACTCAGTGCACCATTGGCTCCTACCTGGGAGACAGGAGCAGTGGACATTTTGACTCGCTGTTGAAACAGCATGCTCAAAATACGGTTTTGTTGCTCCAAGTCGAAAACACGGGTCCGCAGCTTCACACACTCTTCTTTCAAGTCCTAGAAACACATAAAAAAAAAAAAAAAAATTCAGGATGACTGCCAGGTAGGACTCAGGCAAGAAACCAAATTGTAGGTCAGATGGTAATTTATACGCTGCAGGACACAAAGCTGAATGTCTTCGAGGGATTTTTCATTTCTCTGAACTTCACTATGGACTTCTGGACACAAATACTTCATGTTTATAGAAAAGTATTCAACACACATATATTTCACATATAATTTATGCAAACTGCAGAAATTGCAACTTGTTTTGAAAAAAAAAAAAAAACTGGCAATGACAGACATTTGGGTTCAAGCAACTTTTATAAATGTATTGCTCCTCATTTAAGTGGTAAAATGTCACTACTAAGATGTCACTACTACAGAAGAAAAAATATTAAATACACAACTACATCAGTATGCATGCTGAGTGACTGATGTTGAATTGTTTAGAACTGCTGTGCTATCAATAAATGCAATTTCTCAGCAATACCTCTTATCTAAATCATAGATTCCTTTGAAAATAGAATACACATAGCCATCTATTACTTACTTATTCCCAAGTAGACTTATGGTTGGAAAGTACATCCAGCTAAATTTGAAATTGTCTTTTACTTTTGCATGGGAAATTGTTAAGATGTGGGTAACAAATATTTCTCAAAATACAAACCTTTTGTGTGAGGAGGGCTTGAACCACCTGGTTAGCCACCTAAAAGACACATTAGTCCAATTGTTAGGAACATACAAAGTTAAAAGAGTATCATTGTTTGAATTGTACTTTGAGATGCAGCAATACTAGAAATGAACATGACTCAATGATTTATAATCTAAAGGCATGTGAGATTCCGTGAGGACCAATTGGCAGCATGTTGCATCATCTCTTGTGCAATTGGATGCACACTGGATGCCAGCTTGTGTTATTCTGTCCATCTCGTAAACGTAAATTCATTGGCCACATTTACATGGGAGCTTTAATTCCTGGAATAAAATTCCTCTTTATCCTGAGCTTGAAAACAGTTAACTGTTTTCAAGGTCTTTAACCTGACCTTTAAAACAGTTAATTCCTAATGCTAATTTACTTAAAATTAAATCCGAAATAAGTGGCTGGTTTATTTTGATTTTAATTCCCAATGAGATAATTCCTCTTTCTTGTAAACACGTAATTTGGTTAAAGCTACTTTAAGTTAATTCAGATCGTTTTGTGCTTGCGCGACTTGCGGCGATGACGCACTGGTGACGACATAATTCAAGATGGCCGCCAACTGAGACTATTTAATAAGAGCCTTAAAAGACATGGATATAATGAAAAGAGTGGATGAACGTAGGCATAAACATGCAGACTTTCACATGGACACACACGGACTTATTAAACACACACGGACCTCGGTAAACGGAAGAGGCTTCACCTGACAGCTGGCATTTGGACCCAGAGGAGGAATAAATGCGTCCCAGTACTGCATTCACAGGCTGTAATATCACAAGTTTATCATTTTACCTGTTGTTAGAGTTACTATCTTTACCAGGGAGCAAATATTTATTCCTGGTGATTGTTTTCCGGAGTTTTACTGGGCTTTTAACCGGTGATTAGTTCCTATCTCCCTTCCGCTCTACGGTCCAAACTGAAACCGTGTGTTATTGTCGAGCTGTTGTTTCAAAACTACAATCAAAATAAAGGTGAAAACAGTTCTCAAGGATTCAAGGATTCAAGGTTCTTTATTGTCAAATATGCCCCATGTTAAACATACAGCACAGATGAAATTGCAATCCCCCCCAACCCCCAGTGCAAACCTGCAGTGCATAAAAAGAGCACTTAAAACACACAACAAACACACAAAAAAAAACAACTAGCAATACTATACAACAAATAACTTAACTAAAGACATACGGACAACAAATAACAAATAACGAACAACAATGAGGTAGAATGTGGATAAATTACTATGAGGTAGAATATAAATAAATTACAGTATTAATAATATAAACAGAGTGCAGATGAAGTTAAAAAGTGAGGTAGTGTGCAAATAGCATAACAATACAATGACGGCTGTGCAGAGTTTAGGGTGCGTGAATTAGTGGAGCACGCAGGGGGTGGAGGTGGAGGGGGGTGATGCCAGGTCCTGTAGGGGCAGACTGTGGCAGGATGAAGGGGGGGGGGGGGGGAAGGGCAGAGGGGGCAGAGGGGTGAAGGAGGGTAGACAACTGAGGGCAGAGGGTGGAAGGAGGCGGAGGGGGGATGGAGGCAGGGGCAGGAAAGGGAAAGGGGATGAGTGGACGAATGGGAGGGAGAGCAGGGGTTGAGTCTCCTGACAGCCTGGTGGAATAAACTGTTCTTGAGCCTGCTCGTTCGAGCACGGAGACTCTGCAGTCTCCTCCCAGATGGCAGCAGGCTGAAGAGGCTGTAGGACGGGTGGGTGGGGTCACCTGCAATCCTGGTGGCTTTCGTGATTCTTGTAAGTAGCTTAATCTTGGTCACGTCGCGTGTACCGGCGCCCGCTAGCATCGTAGCTAACAAGTTTAGCTATTTTTGGCTAGCTTGATAAGACAGCTTGATACTGAACCACATCCACGTACTAGGGCATTAACGACTTCAGAGGTCCACTTATTTATCGAAATACGGTAGTTTAAGTCGAGTCGACTAGACGGGTGATGACGCCTCTTTTACTTCTAGTTAATTAATCGGACGTCCAAATCCGTCATATATTAATGCATGCTCACAAGTAAGCTTTTGCAGGTTGTTCTCTAAGTTAATATATAATATAGTGGCTCATTTCCATTTTCTAGGTTTTAACTTATTAAAAAAGTTGTTCTAAAACAGTTTAGCTCGAAAGTTTACAGCAGGTACATCATACGTCTTCAGGTACAATTGATATGCTCCGTGCAGACGCATATGATAGACATTCGTAGCGCCCAATAAACGGCTTTGGACAATCGTAAAACACACCTCTCTTACGAGAAAATGAATTGGTTTTCTCCAGACTAAATATAACTTGTGATATTTAGTATGGCGATAGCCAGACTAGCTAAATATGGCTTTTCAATCAATCAATCAATCTTTATTTGTATAGCGCCAAATCATAACCAATGGTATCTCAAGGCACTTTACAGTAGAGCAGTCTTAAGGATGGACTCTTCATTTTATGGATACACACATATGCATATATACGTATATACACATACATATGTATCCCACACCCAACATGAATTCATCTTTTCTGGGTGATTCTTCAACTATGGGCAAATTTGGCATCTGTAGTTTTTGGAAAATAACAACAAATGTTCTATTTTTGATTATTTTACATGTAATGTATCAGTGCAATGTCTATTGTCACTTTAGTGGTTGCTTTAATATTCAATGTATAGTTTTTCAACATATTTAAAATATGACCTCTAACCCTAAACGTGATGGAAATGACAAAATTTCATATTCATTAAAAATCTCGAAATCTCTTGCTTTAGCTTCGACATTAAATGTACACACAATACAACAAGTGAAAGTAATTTTTATTAATTGAGAGCATATTCAAAAGAAATATAAGCCGTTTGGAAATGATGTCTGGAAAGTTTATTTTTTCTTGGATTTCTTGGATTTTTTTTCTTGAAACTTTAGCTTAATTATATCTTCTTCTTTTGGGTCTACTATACAATTAACATTCGCGAGCTCAGTCATAAATATAAATCGCATTGCTTGTGTTTTCTAAACTAGTGTTTGTTTTCTAAACTAGTTTTGTTGATACATAAGCCTCTTTTCCTGATGCGCGCTTCCCTGCTCGTTAAACGTTGCTGGTCATGCTGCGTTTTGAGTTTCATTTTACTGTTTTTTTTGTTGGCTGACATAATTCATATTTGTTTGAGTAAACATGGAAGCATTAAATTGCATCAATGCTCTAGATATTTTCTCTAATGGTTGTCATTTGTAGGAAAAAATTGTGTAGATCAGTGATGTAAGGATTTTTCACATAGTAAACTGAGCTATGTAACTGCAATTAATTAATGTAAAGAACTGAAGAAGAATTGAGTCAAGAATCTAGACTCCAATATGATGGTTAGCTAGTATTAGCTAGGTGACTACCCTATAGAGTACTTTATTTAAATACTGACTTGAATTTCAGAAGTGAATGTTAGATGCCGTTTTTCTTCTCACTTCTATTTTTCTTTTTCTTTTCTTTTTTCAGATACCTAACTCTTGGGGTATTTGTCTCATTCTCCTCATGTGCTGTGTTCTCACCTCCATGTGACAACATAGTTTGTAAGTATAAGTGAAAAGTTGTACACATCAAAATGTAGCACAGTTTAAATGAAGTTCATATTAATTTACAGTTCATGTGTAGTTAAAATTGTTTGCAATATCAATTGGAAACATTTAGAGTAAGTATAGTTAAAAGCACAAATTATTGATTTATGATACAAAAAACTCATTAAGCCTACAATTTCTACAGCAGGTGCTCAGTCCACTACGTTCTCATGTCAGACATGTGGGTGTGAAGAACTTTCAACAGAGATGGAATACTTTAGTCATATTAATCAACACCTTAGGCAGTATGAAAATGTAACTTATATGTTTGAGGGATGTACTTATCAGTCTAACATATATGGTACTTTTAAGGAATGCAGATCTTTGTGAAGACCCTCACTGGCAAGACCATCACCTTTGAGGTTGAGCCCAGTGACACCATTGAGAGCGTGAAGGCCAAGATCCAGGACAAGGAGGGCATTCCCCCAGACCAGCAGAGGTTGATCTTTGCTGGAAAGCAGTTGGAAGACGGCCGCACCCTCTCCGACTACAACATCCAGAAGGAGTCCACCCTCCACCTTGTCCTCCGTCTTCTTGGTGGACACTAAATATCATTCCTTGTTTGTTCTGATAAGTTAAAATGTGAGTTTTGGTTTTGTGACCAAAGTGGTTATTAAAAGGTTAAACTTACATTCTTGTTGTAGTTTTTGAGTTGGTTTAGTCTTTCTACTTTTTTGATGCTATGCTAAAGAGTCAAGTTCAAAGTAATCAAAAGGTTTGTAGGTTTCTTTATCTTTGAATTTAAAGTGACTAATTTCCGGGTAATGGTCCACAATTGATTGTTAATCCCAAAGACACTCTTGCATTTACAGAAATGCAACAAAAGTAGTTACTGCCAGTTTAAACCTTGAAGACAGTACAGCAGGTTTCATAATAACCTGAGTGGTAAATAATTTCTGGCTGTGACAGTAGCAGCATGCTGGTGAAGAAGAGGATGGTCGTTATCTATGATGTAAGCAGGTTGTACAGTTTTCATCTCCACTGAGTTTCTATGGTTTGCTAATGTAACTGGCTTTTAAAATACTGTGGTGGAATAAAAAGTAATTGCTGACAAATATATAATTAAAACTTACCCTTATGTTGACAGTTTTTGTAAATATTTGCAAAAAAGTTTCAGAGAAGTTGAAGCAAAATATATTTGACAAGATGGTTTCACCTAAAGCTGTAAATTAGTACGATATCTTTATTTAGTTTAATGGCAATCATTAGTTTAACGGCTTTCCTGGTATTGTGTAGGTGACTATATAGACTCATTTAGGTAATCTCACAAATGCATTAACATGTTATCAAAATTCAAGGACATTCTATACTAGACATAAACTAGTGTAGCCATCAATATAAATGCATGGCATTACTCAAACAAGTGACAATTTTACAAAATGGCCAATAAGACCACTACTGATACACAGTATTAACTGAAATGTGCTAATATAATAAAATTTACAAAATGAAACCAAAGAGGAAAATAATGCTAAACAAAAGTTTTATTTCCTGTCAATGCTCAGATTAATTTTAATATTCGAAATGGTGACTGCTTGTGGTCGTCTGTCTTATAGCCGACAATAAAAGGTTTGTTGTGTGTTTCTCCCGATAGACGTGATATGTCATGTTCACCCCCGTCCAATCAAATTCTTCCCAACACCCAGACCTAAAGCGGAAACAACTGAAGCCGAAGAAACTGGTTTCCCACGTAAACCTTAGTTCTGGAATTACTATTTCCATGTAAACACAAAGCAGAACACTTTAATTCTGAATGATTTAATTCGGAATAACTAATTCCAAATTAAAAAAAACATCATGTAATCGTGGCCATTGGTAAAATAAGATGAGCAAAGAAGGTGCATGAAAATGACCTTTATGATTTTTAAAATGATTAATTGATCTTATCAATCATATATATATATATATATATATATATATATATATATGATGGTGTTGATATTTGTTGAATGACAGAAATGGGAAACACTACATCTACTTGATTAGCTGTAGTAGTTATCATATCTGCCTTTCAACAAGAAATCCTGGTTCAAGCCCTGGGGTAGATATTTGGGTCCTTTCTGTGTGGAGTTTGCATGTTCTCCCCGTGGTTGCGTGGGTTTCCTGCGGGTACTTCGGCTTTCTCCCACAATCCGACTGTAAGGTTGATTAGAGTCTCTAAATTGCCCGTAGGAGCGAATGGTAGTGTGAGTGTCTCTCTAAGTGTAGTTTGCCCTGCAATGGTGTACCCCCACCTAGTGACCAATGATAGCTAGAGATAGGCACCAGCAGACCCCCACGACCCTGAAAAGCAGCAGGTAGGTTGGAAGATGGATGGATGTTTCTATGTGGTTTGGAGCCATTAAAGGAATTATGTCCATCTTTATCCTCTCTTCAACACCATGACTTGCCTTAGTTTATTTAGACCAAAACAAATGGCTGTGCTTAACAAGACTGAAAGGCGTAATAAGAGAAATTATTCCCACTGCAGAAACTCTGAAATGTCTTTCCTCAGATACGTTAGACTCTCAGGGGTGGTGATCTCCATGGTAACAAGCCCATTAGTGACGGATGATGAGAAATAAAGTGGAGACGTTTTGGCAGCTGGAGAAAAATCGAGTGAAATAAAGAGACTTCCAGAAGTGTGTCAAAGTGAGAGGAAGAGGGACAGATGACAGTTTGACAGCTCACAGGTGAGGACTGGAAAACTGTGCTCCTCAATAACTCCTTCTGCTTTAACGCTCATATTGCCACTCCAATTAGAGAGGGTAGCTTAATATGAAGTCTGAGACAGCCTACAACAGTATGACACTGAATATCTCCATGTAGGAGGTGTTATGAATTATAATTTTATAAATTATATATAGATATATATATATATATAAGTCCAGTACTGTAAAGTACCTGGTTTATATGATTGTTAACCTTGAAAGGGAAGATGGATTCATTCTCTTTTCTCAAGACAACACTGATGACCCAAATAGTCTCAAACAAAGCTCAAGTGAGGTAGGTAGATAGAAGTGCAGCTCCCAGATAAGGTGAAACGTTATATTGTACGAGAAATATGGACTTCGTTATAGTGATCGACCGATTCATCGGCCGGCAGATTTAATCGGCCGATTTTTGCATGTTTTACGTGTATCAGCATCGGCCGCTGCTGCGTTCGCCAATCCACTTTATCAACAGAGCGGCTGCTACAGGGCTCCGTGTTGCTGCAGACAGAGTGCAGAGCCACTCCCCCCACTAGCAGAGCGTGAAGCAAGCTCTTCAATCCCAGGCAGGTTTTAAACTTTCAAAGCATTTTTTAACCGTTTAACTTAGCGGTTCCATGGGTCCAGGTGTTGTGTCGCACTTCTAGTTAACGAGCAGCTGCTGGAGGTTTGGCGTGTGTGTCTTTCTTTTCCTCTCGCTTTGCTTCTCACTCAGTGCTGCACTGAGAAGAAATTTTTAACTTTGAGAAGCAGTTTACTACTTGTTTGAATATGTTGATGCAACTTAGAAGAGTTTATTAACGTGATGTTGGATGCGCATTAAGTTAGTGCTTAATACATGTTATTTTCCGTGTTGTGTTCTTGGATTGTGTTGGAATGGACTATTATTCATGGTTTCTTTTTTTGTTTAATACTATAATTACTTATTTTTATACTCAATAATCCTGTTAATAAAATATATCTTCAGTCAGGCCAACTTATTTGTTAAAGCTATTTTCAGGATAAGGACGAACAGCTCTCTTTCAGAATATTTCATGAGATGTCTCATTCTATTTTCTACTTGTTCTTCTTCTACATCACCTGTTTGTATTATTTGTTAAATATTCTTTACTTGGTGTCATTCTACCTCACCTTCGTTAATTCCAATAAATGTTCCTTTTTTTAAAAATTGAGACTTGTACCATTTGTTATGATTTTTGTGTAATTTTTATGATGTAATTTGAGGGAGCAAAAGTAGTATCAGCTCCAAATATCAGCTGAAGAAAATCGGCAGTCCGTATCGGTCATTGGCCGGCATCGGTCGATCCCTACTTAGTTACATTTGAAGCCACACGGACTTGTGTGTCGCGCATCAGCAGCTGTGATCACTCAGCTGCTGCTGCATGATTAATGAAAACTCTGACAGACTCAGACTTTTGTCCACGTTGGTCACAGCGATTAAACTATTTTCATACTATGTTCAACTTGAAGTCACAGTTTGATCCGCTACAGAGTGAAACAAGCTGTTATATGCAGATGAGGATGGACCACAAACTGTTCCCTCACATATATTAATGAGGCTCAGCTCAGGTCGCTTTAAACAATTGATGTTTAAAACTGCGTATTATGGAAACGAATAGTTCTGTTTGCTGCAAACATCCCTCTGTACTACAGCAGGACGCTCTGAGGCCGTGTTATTTCCTCATATCTCCAGCGCATCTGACTCAATCACGCTTTACAGCGGCGATGATGATGATGATGATGATGATGATGATGATGATGATGATGATGATGATGATGACGACCAAGGAGAGAGATTTTAACTGTGACTCGGACAGAATGCGGCCGATCCTCAGTCACACTGCAATGATCTGATCATACAGACAGAGGCTGAAGCTCTGTAAACCTGTGGTGAAGGAATCTAAACAATGGACCAGTGAAGCAGTGGAGAAACTCCAGGAGTGTTTGGACTGGACTGACTGGGATGTTTTCAGGTCTGCGAACAGTTCTCTGGATGAGTTTACAGACGCTGTGACGTCCTACATCAGCTTCTGTGAGGACAGCTGCATTCCATCAAAGACCAGGGTGAGTTATAACAATGACAAACCCTGGTTCACAGCTAAGCTCAGAGGGCTGAGGGCAGACAAAGAGGTCGCTTTCAGGAGTGGAGACAGAGCCAGGTACAGAGAGTCGAAGTACACGTTTGAAAAGGAGGTGAGAAAAGCCAAACGTTTGTACTCAGAGAAGCTACAATATCAGTTCTCTGCAAATGACTCAGCTTCTGTCTGGAGAGGGCTCAGGCAAATTACAAACTACAAGCCCAGAGCCCCTGCTGCTGCTAACGACCTCTGCCTGGCCAACAGTCTGAATGAGTTCTATTGTAGATTTGACAGACAATGGGACAGACCTGACTCCAACCCCCCTCACACCTCTGACCAGCCTCACTCCAACACCTTCACCCCCCACATCAAAGCTACAGTTTCACCCCAGCTGCCTACAGAGGCTCTCTCCCCTATCTTCCCCCCCTCCTCCCCCCCTCCTACAGAGACACCTTTCTCCATCAAAGAGAGAGATGTGAATAGACTTTTCAGGAGACAAAACCCCCGTAAGGCTTGTGGACCGGACTCTGTCTCTCCCTCTACCTTGAAGCACTGTGCTGATCAGCTGTCTCCAGTGTTCACAGACATTTTTAACACCTCACTGGAGACATGCACCGTACCAGCCTGTTTTAAGGCCTCCACCATCGTTCCTGTCCCTAAAAAGCTGAGGATCACAGGACTTAATGACTACAGACCCATCGCTCTGACATCTGTGGTCATGAAGTCCTTTGAACGCCTCATGCTCTCCCACATCAAGGACATCACCGACCCCCACCTGGACCCCCTGCAGTTTGCCTATAGATCCAACAGGTCAGTAGACGATGCTGTAAACCTGGCTCTCCACTTCATCCTCCAGCACCTGGACTCCCCAGGCTCCTACGCCAGGATCCTGTTTGTGGACTTCAGCTCTGCCTTTAATACAATAATCCCAGCTCTCCTTCAGGACAAGCTTTCCCAGCTGAACGTGCCAGACTCCACCTGCAGGTGGATCACAGACTTCCTGTCTGACAGGAAGCAGCACGTGAAGCTGGGAAAAACCATCTCTGCTCCCCGGACCATCAGCACTGGATCTCCTCAGGGCTGTGTTCTTTCTCCTCTGCTCTTCTCCCTGTACACCAACAGCTGCACCTCCTCTCACCAGTCGGTCAAACTCCTGAAGTTTGCAGACGACACGACCATCATCGGTCTCATCGCTGATGGAGACGAGTCCGACTACAGGTGGGAGACAGACCGGCTGGTGTCCTGGTGCAGCCAGAACAACCTGGAGCTCAATGCTTTAAAGACAGTGGAGATGATAGCAGACTTCAGGAAGAACCCAGCCCCCCTCACCCCCCTCACCCTGGGAGACTCTACAGTGAGCTCTGTAGAGTACTTCTGCTTCCTGGGGACCATCATCACTCAGGACCTCAAGTGGGAGCTGAACATCAGCTCCCTTATCAAAAAAGCTCAGCAGAGGATGTACTTTCTGCGGCAGCTGAAGAAGTTCAGTCTGCCAACAAAGATGATGGTGAACTTCTACAGCTCCATCATCCAGTCCATCCTCTGCTCCTCCATCACCATCTGGTACGCTGCAGCTACGGCCAAGGACAAGGCCAGACTGCAGCGTATCATCCACTCTGCAGAGAAGGTCATCGGCTGCAATCTGCCCTCCCTCCAGGACCTGTACGCCTCCAGGATTTTGAGGCGTGCAGGAAAGATTGTGGCCGACCCCTCCCACCCCGGTCATAAACTGTTTCAATCTCTCCCTTCTGGTAGGAGGTTTCGGTCCATCAGGACCAGAACCTCCAGACACAAAAACAGCTTCTTTCCCTCTGCCACCATCCACATGAACACACCCCAAGTCACCCACTGAACCCCCCCACCCCCCCCCCCCCCCCACCCGATCACCACCTCCGCCAGCTTGATACCTGCTGCACTGTATATATATATTTATATTTATCCTATTTATCATTTATTCTCTATCTATCCTTTATTTATCCCTCATCCTTTATATTTATCATTATTATTATTATTATTGTTGCTGGGTTGTTCTTTGTTGTGTTGTTTTTATTTCTTTTGTTTCTTTTTGTTGCTTGTTTTGTGCACCAACCACCAAGTCAAATTCCTTGTACTGTCCTCAAAACTGTACATGGCAAATAAAACATTTCTGATTCTGATTCTGATTCTGAAATCAACCTGTTACATTGTTTATCAATGAAGGTGTTTCAAATTAAAAGTGAACTTTATTATTTTCACGGATTTCAATTACATTTGCAAGCGTTGGGAAAACTCCATGTTCCGTGATTTCTAGACAGCCCAAAAAATGACATCACCGCCTCCTTTCCTTCAGCCCGCCTTCATTCACACATACTCGCTTTTTGGCTCTTTACGCGTGGTGGGCGTGTCAGCAGCCTGGACCGGAGAATATGCGTAGAAGAGAAGCGTGTAACTGCAGGCGCGTAAAAAAGAGCTTAAGTCCAGACGGGAGAATAGACCCCTATAGGAATACTATCAAAATAGTTAATGCTGGATAACACTTGAGCTCACAAACTATTAGAACATAAAGTCTAAAATACAATGTATTACCAACTAAATGATCAAAGGATATAAGTCCAAGTTAAACTGAAGGACTACTTCTCCTGGCAAGTAGGAAGACCCTAATTTTGACATATTAAATAATATAATTTATCTTCTGCATTAGACTGGCGCTTTGGCCAGGGTTTATCCCCTGCTTAACGCCCATTGAGAGCTGGAAATAGGCACCAGCAGATCCCACAACCCAGAAAGAAGGAGAAAGCGGGTCAGAAAATGTATGGATAGATAATGTATCTGTTATTAGGTGTGCGTCAGTGGTTTGAGTGCTAAATCAGTAGAAACAAAGCTCCTAGCGTTCAAAGTATGGACCAAGACTCAGACTAGCCAGATTCAGCATTTATAGCATTTATATAGAAACTAGCCTGGCAATAACTAAAGCACATTTTATCTGTAAATTATTTAATTTATCATTTGAAGTCATGGGTTTTAATTAAATATCATTTACGGAAAGAAATTATGAACTCTAAAAACTATTATGATGACTCTAGGGAAAGCCAAATGAGGGTTCTGACTAGTACCATGCAGAAACACATAATTAGCTTTAAAAACATTATGGGGTAACTCCAGTGGAAATATTAAAAGGCAACCACTGACTTAAGCAGTATCTGATATGAATCATCAAGCGTGAGCAGCATACTATCCTCAACTAAAGTTAATCATTTTCATAAAATTTATAAGCAAAAAAATTAGAAATTGGCAGGCACTTAAAAGCCTAAGAATCAGATCGGGGTCCCTGGTTTAGAGCATTCACAGACTTGTCATTTGACAGCTGGATTCCTGCAACTCAGACTTTGAAACACGTTGACACGTACCTCATCCAAACAACGTTCATACTGTTTCCTCTGGTTGTCATTTTCCATTGAGAGGGCAGAGTTCTCCGCCTGTGCAGATAGAAAACATAGTCATAAATGAAATGATCCACAGTTATTTTAGCATGTTCTGATGTAGCGATGTTAATATAAAAATATGAGATGAAAGGACAGACATGCTTTGGCTACCTGCATCTTAAGAGGAAATGATTGAGGACTACACATGTAAAAGGCATTCTTAAGTAGCTAATATTTTACATTTTTGGAAACATTTTTCAGAACCTCAATGTTTCTGTGGCTAACCTAAGAATCTCTCAATTACAAATAGAGATTTTGCCCAACAGGGGAACACAAACAATTCTGGGAAAGCAGGGGGTGACTTTCCCTGAGATGATTGATCCAGTAAATCTTAAAGGCTGAACCACCAAGGTGAGCTTGTTTCCACCAAAATGCCGAAGGCAACTCTTGAATAACAGGTTTGTAGAAAATATACGGCTATAGCTGTTAAGAGGGCAAACAAGTTCAAAGAGAAGCTCAGTTTACTCAGATAGAAAGCATCTCAAGTCCCATCCATGAGGTTACAGCAGATGTACATTGCAGCAATTAGTAGTTGAAATAACACTTTTTGAAAGCAAATGGTCACAATAAAAAACAAGAGTATATGGAACAGTGAGCTTCTGAGAATAGCACTTAAGAAAAGTGTGGCAAGTGTGGCAAGGCCAGCATCTGATGGTAGATGTAGCACAGTATTTAATTTGTTATTAGCACATGAGTTCACAACATTACAATGGCGTTGCATAATTTTTTTTTAGATATACTTGATTATTTGGGTTAAAACAGATAAGTAAGCAGGTAAAACATTTTGACTAGACCTACATCTGTTTGTATGCATTTGCTACAGAAACATGTTTAATTACCTTGGATGTCGGGAAAAAATGCTAATTACTAAAGTGCAGCTTCACATGATTTGCTTTACAAAAAATTCCAATACCACATGGAATTTGATCATTAATGTTATGTCATGCATGTTTCATAAATCAGGATTTCTCAAACTATGGTCTGTTAACCACTGGAAGTCCTTAAATGGTAATTGGACTTGATTTGTATAGTACTTCATTACCACAAAGTAGTTATCAGTATCAGCTCATTCACCCATTCACACACCAATGGGACAGACCTGCCATGCAAAACCCTACTAAACCATTGGAAACAACTAAGGATTCAGTGTTTTGCCCAATGACACTTCGTCACATAGGCAGGTGTAGCCATGCGATCAAACCCCCAACCTCTCGATCAGTAGACGACCCTTCTACCACCTGAGCCGCGGTAAATTACAGTATGTAACCAATGCAGTGCCATTAATACTTGCACATTAATAGTAGTCACTCAAGGTTATATCAACAAATATTATGAACCTAAAGATTCTACATCAGGAACTGAAATTAACTGACATAAGTAGTCGTAAAGATAATGTAAGAGTGTCACAAATAACTTGTTTGTGTTGCATTACTATATCCTGCTCAGGATGCTCTCACTGCACAATTCCTGCCGATCACTCAGCAAGCCCATCAGATTAATTTCTAAGGTCAATCACTTTATCAAGATGAGGATTCACAAGTTAATCAAGAATGTGCCAGTACTAGTTCTGATTTATTTTATTGAAAATAATCTGTCTTTATCTGACACCTTTCTTGTCTTCATCAGTAATTTGGTTCTACGGTACTTGATCTAAATAATAATATTCATTCTGCAGTGCCACATGATGACACCTCCACCCCTCTAAACACAACAGGGTGCCAATTCTGTCCTAACTTTTAACAAAATAACCTAAAGGTTTGATGTTCCACACATACAGTTATCAAAAATATCTGATCGTGTCGGCGATACTGGCTCTGTATTTACTTGGTATTGGTTCAGTACCAAATCTTGCAGTATCACACACCTCTTCCTAAATGTTCAATATTAACTAAAGTGCAATTTTGTTAGTTGAGACTTGATAAGCCAATCTACAGAGACAGGGTCAATTTTATTGTTTTTGTTTGTGATTTTGATTAAAGTGCAATTTGACTTAAAAAGACTTATTTTTTAAAGTTTTTTGTTTTCATTTATTTAGGATATTTAAAAGTTCCAGACATTCCAATACTCATTGGAAGTTAAAGTATATTGCATTTGAAAGGGTGTATTTGCATTATTATGATACATTTTCAATACATTAGTGCTAAATTTGGGGTAAAAAAAATTTTTTTAGCAAAAATATTGGTTATCTGTAATAATTTATGGGACAATGTATCTGTTGGGTAAGAAATAGTTAGTGCGTTGCATGCACACGGTAGATTGAGACTTCTCGTCTTGTCTAAGTATACATACAGGATACATTTTTTAAAACGTTTACAAGCTCCGTCTGACTCTACCTCGATAGGTGGCACTTTATAATTTAAAAAATGAATTGACTAGAGGAGAAAGATAATGGATTAAAATCTTTTTAATTTATTCATTAATTATGTTTGTTGCATTTTTCTCATGCCCATGTATTTTAAGATATTCATCTCTTTTAGCTGTAGCAGCATGAAATTGATCTCCTCATCTGTCCACAAGTGCTTCTAGTGTTTATCTTCAACCATCAATCTCCTTCTTCTTCATGAGGATAGTTGCCGAGGAGCACAGAATGCTGTGTCTGACTGACACATGCATTAATAGCTAGATAGTCAATTGCATTATTGAGGAGTGTTATTCGAGTTACGTATAGTCCATATCCAGCCAAACTAATGTGTTACATGCATTTAAAAATCCAGTTTCTATCGTCCATTTCTTCTGGAATTCTCAAGCTGCATTAAACCACACTGAGTGACTCCTCTGTTACCAGATCCTTACTTGTCCGTTCTTTAACCACTTTTATAGAAATTTTGGAGAAGCCCATTCAGACTGTTTTCTGTTTCATTCATCTTTAAACTTACCTCTCAATACTGCATCTGAAACATTAACTTTAAGGACAAAATATTTTAATGCTTGCCTAATGTATCACCACCAACAGGAGCAGTGATGAAGAGATAATCAGTGTTAATCGCTTCAGGTGTCGGCCTGGTCATATTTTTATGGTTATGTGTATGCAATATTAATGATCTAAATATTTCCATTTTAATGTGAACCTCCAGTAATAAACCCAAATGTTCCATTAAGCGTAAATAAGGATGCAGGGAAAGTGTTTAATGTTACTCTATTTAGACATCGACATTTAACTACAGGGTGTGTAAAATAAAAGCAGTCACCATGAAAAGGCAACATCATAAAAACGTCAAAATGCCCTGATACCATCCATTAGGGTAATCAAAGTAAGCAAGAAAATTGATGTAATTTAGGATATGACTTTAATCGAAAAGATTACTGATAGTCTAGTTATTCGGGTTTTCTAAAGCACTAAACCACAGACAACATCAGATATAAACTCTCTAAAATAAGCACCCTCAAAGTGATGAAATCCTTTCAGTGCCCAACACAAAAGTGAAAAAAATTAAATAAAGAGGTGTCAGCACTGAAAAATGTCCATTTCAGTTGTTTATTTTAGGCATAATGATGCACAACGACTCAGTCTTAGCGCCTTAAATACAGGAAGTATACAGGGTTACACTCGTACAACCTTCAAAATAAAACATGTTCTGCCCTTAAAGCTAAGGTAGGCGATTTTCTCCAGATACACTTGTGCTTTTAGTCAATTTTTTGGAAATTTGTACTTTTTTCACCACGGCAGACATCACTAACCTTCGCGGTCGTCAGATTATTACGTCACGTAGTTTTGCATCTGACTGTCAAAACAAACGTGATGGCTGTTTCCTAATTCCTCTCCTAACACCTTTCCTTAACCCCATGACGTCATCCACGGGTTAAGGAACACTAAATAAGAAAGAAGATAGGACGGACTATTCGGATACAGCCCAAGTTTCAGTCTATTCAGTGGAGTCTTTTGATTTGAAAGTACGTTTTGGGCATGTGACAGGAAGTCAGCCATCTTGTTTAGTTTTCTGTAAAGGCTAAGATACACTGCAATTTTTTCAATCGTTGTACTCAGCTCCAGCTCAAACTGTGCAACTCAGGTGCAGAGCCCAAATGTGCGCAGCTCACGATGCATATTCTCACACTACACGGACCGACACTCTGACACAACCTGACTGCTCACACTGTACGATCATACACGACACGTCGAGTCTTGTTTCCGGAAATGTAACGTACAAATTAGAAGAAGAAGAATTCTGAAGCGTCGCCATTAAAACAAACGAAGAAGAAAAACCTGGAAGTGGAGAAACACTCGCAAATCTCAGCAAAAAGAGCTTTAAAAAAGAAAAGACCGCGATGTAAAGGACCAGGAGCTGACTGGACAGACATGGGCAGTACAGACCATCAATTTTAAAGCGGTGCTACGGTGTTCACACGCTGTGTGAGCATTTACGGTAAGCCGGTCCGTGGCACTGCTTCCACTGTGAGATACCCTCACGAGGAGTGACAGGATTTCAAACATGTTTGAATTCCTTACGACCATACGATTGCTGATCGGGAGCTGGTCGTGAGGTGTTCATTACTTCTCATGACCCCATGTATACTACACGATGCACGACACACGATCCAGCAGAGACTTGTACGATCCCAAAAATAGACGCACGAGTCAAAAATCGGCTCAAAATGGGCTTAAAATCGCACAGTGTATGCCTGCTTTAAGCCACATGTGGAGAAGTCCATCCACTGCCATCTGCTTTGTGTTTGCGCCATTAACACCAATGTCTTTCATTTTTGATTAATATTTATGAGCACAATTTTGTTTAAGCCTTATTTGTGGGAAATATTTACGATAATGAGAACTTTGATTATTTTAAGATGCCAATGGGTTTATGTTGGTTGACTGGAATTCGAATATAATATGCTAATTTTCTGTGTTTAGCCTTTGCTTATGATGCTATGCTAATAGTAGCTACTATATTTCGGTTCTACAGTTTTACTCCATTTTGAAACATTTACGTGGTGCATCGAGAATAAAGTACAGCTAAGGAAGCTACATCCTCACTCACGTATTCATTCAAGAGGAGTTAGGCTAACTGCTAAATTGTGTTAGACACGCACAAGAAGAGCTGAATAAAACATATCAGGCTTCCTGGTAGGGGCTCTACCACATAGCAGTATCTTGTAGAAAGATCAATGTAAGTTTACAAATGCATTTACAATAACAATAATGAAAATAATAATAATAAAAAAAAAAAAAACAAGTGTTTTTGCAAGTGCGAGAAAAACTCAGTGCTCGACTCCCCAGTAAGATTGGAAAAATGACAAAGTATAGTCCCCACAATCCAGTGGGAGAGAAATAGGCCAAATTTAAATACTTGACTAAAATGTCAAGAGATGGACAAAAATCAATCAACAACACTACTTCATACACAAATACATTTGTTTTCAGCAGAAAAAAGATACTTTGAGTTGATGAATTGAGTTAATATTTAACACAAAGAGGGTAAGATCAGTGGGGCTTGAAAAAGCTTTTATAATATTCTTTAATATCATGTGGCTATTTATCTGCTTTTCTGCACTGTCAGAAGCAGTTACTGTTATTTCATATGAATACATAGTGAAATAGTTGAACCAGCTCTAATCAAATAAAAGAAATGGGGAAATATATACTTTTTAGACCCTAGATTGTGGTGCCCCTAAGATGAATGACTTTGTAAGCATCTACCTATATTACTATGACATGGTTAGATCCTACCACTGAGGTGCTAACCCATGATGTTCTAGCTGTGAAGCAGCCTTGTTTACAATTTTTTCCAACTTTCAATAAAAAAATATTAAACATTCAGCCCTAAGGATACCACATTTGCACATTTAGCTTGGTTGCATTCAAGCATTCCCAATCTATTCAAAACATAAAACAAATATATAAATATTGTATTCAATTTTTATAATGGAAAGCATTTTGGAGTGAATTCTGCCTCATTTTTATTGAGTCTGTGCTTGCAGCATTCAAGAGCTGTCAGTTACGTACACCTGAGACCTCTAAGCAGATGGTGGGAAGTCTGAAAAGAAAGGCTCACTGTACATTCACTGGAACATTGACTGCATCTGTTAACTACACTGTCAGTCTTCTAATAATCACTTCTTGAAAATGAATAACATCTATGGTGTCGGCAGCTTTCTCCCCTCAGAGGCATGTGTCCCAACACAATGCAGGCTCCCTTTCTGTAATATTCAGAGATAAATGGAGGCATAATACACTGTAATTGGAGTTGCCAGTCATGTCTCATCAGAAATGTCAAACAAAGTTGTGATAAATAGATAATGATGAAGATTCAAAGTAACTTTGCTAATATTTTAATTTAATCAAGCTGCACACTTACTGATATTTCATGATCATCGCCATTAAAAATGTGATTATCCTGTTGGTTTCATTGCCAATGAAACCCAAGTGTCCCCATCCCAGACACTTACTTTATTTAAAGACATCTAAAGGTGTGAACAGCATCAGGTTTTTAAACTGTGATGAGCAAAGTGTCAAAAGGTGAAAGAGAATCTTTTTCCACTGCAAAAAATTCATGGTTTCTGAGCTTCCCACTGGCTCTGCATCTACATAGGTAGGTCAGACAATCCAGGATAGGAGAAAGAGCATGCAGAGGGGTGAAGGATTATGGAATAATAAAAGATACAGATGACCTAATTTACCTCCAGTGCTTGGAGTCGCTCCAGGAGTGGATTACTGTCCTTAGAACTTTCCTCAGATCCACCGCTGGCCTCAGAAGAAGGAGGTTGATCTGCTGAGGCGGGTGGACCCTCCAGACTGTCCTGCTGCTTCCACATTTCCTCCAGAAGTTTGTCCTGCAAGGCAGAGAGCAGATCAAAGCTATGGCCCTAAAAGCCACAAACAAATGATGATGTGTCTTCTGCTTGTAACAGTGAATTTTAATAAACAACACAATTATAAACTTTGATTTTGCTTCATTCTAGAAATGTATTAAAGTTGCAGTATGTAGAATGGTGAGACTGCCATGGAAACAACCTTACCCCTGCGGTTTCACTGGCATCCTCGTGAACGTGCACGACTGTGGAGCTATTTGCAGTGACTTTGTCGCTTAAATCTGACAACTTTCCAAATCTCAGTATTTTTTTTCCTCAAAAGCGACTTTTTCTTGTGTTATTGGAGAGTTTTCTGATGTTTTACAGAGTTTACTGTCGTAAATCTGCAGCGGGTGCTGCCGTGAACCCCATCCCCCAGCCCAAACCGCTTACAGGTGGACAGGTTGACAGTGGTCTGCGGCCGCAGCACTCCCAGCTGCAGGTCAGAGCAGTGATGAGACCCACACCACTCCACACAGGGCTCTACACTAACTTTTTCAGTTGGTCGCACCAGCACAAAATTTGGTCACACCCTTTTTTGAACGAGGATGGGGGGGTTGGGGTGTACAGCATAGCCATGCATGCTAATGATTGGTGGACTTAACTGGCATAACGTAGTTTTGTATGAAGTAAAGATTGACAATGACTTGAGATATTTGCAAAATGTTTTCAGGCTTTAGTGTCAATATTAAGTGTTTCTGCAACAAGCAGTGTCTGAAATAACAGGTCAATAATTTTATATAAATTTAAAAGAAGACGTAACAATTTTTTTTAAATAACAGCAAAGCATAACAACATGTTACATATATTTCCCAAAACAGCTCATGGAGCACTTTATTTGTTAAAAGATCTCTGATTGGCTACAAGAGAGTGTCACGCTCCTTGTTTTCTAAAGGTTGAATACAAAGCCAAGATAAGGGGCAGAGGTCCAGTCTCCTTGCAGAATACTTTAAATTACAATATGCTCAAAGATTATAATAAATCTTTGACCAAATGATGCCAAAGAAAACTTACATACTGCAGCTTTAAGGGGTTTATAATCACTCAATAAAAAGGGGCCACTATTTACTAAGATTTATTAAATCTTCAGCGCAAATCTGTGCGCATGCAGACATTCAAATAAGCCGTTTTGCACATGTAAAGTGTTCAAAATAGACTCTTCAAATTGGAGGTGCAAAAGAAGAGCAGGTGCTGTTCTCTCTTTGTTCTGAGCAGATAACTACGCAAAGACTCATTAGTTTTAGCGAATACATTGATATATTGATTATATGTGACGCGATGTAAAAAAAAAAAACAGGTACATGTCAGCCAGGGGGTGTTTTGATATATATCTACAGATTCTGAAAGTGTACAATCTACACTTTCCAATGGTTTCACACAGAAAGAAATCAAATAATATTTGAAGAAGTTTTGGCCATTTTAATGTAATGTTTGAAAGAACAAAAAGGAATAAACAGTCTTCAAAGACTGTGAAGTTTTTGTCACATCAGCAGCCCACTGAGGGGCTGAAACAGGAAGCTGGTCAGCGCTGTTTCTGGGCTGACACTCGCCATTAATGCCTGGCAAGAGTGCTTGATGACGGTCAACTTCAGAACCTCATCTGTGCAGCCAGTATATTGGAGAGGAGGAAGAGAGTGCAAGAGGAGAAGAGTGCACTGCTGCAGGTGCACACAGGGCAGCCTCAAGAAAGAGGAGAGTAGCAGTGCCTTTGACTAATAGAAAGACGTAGTGCCACACATGCTATTTAATTTTTCATTACACTTGACAACTTTTATTGCTTTTTGATAGGTGAGCAGTTAATTAAGACTATAGTTTTATTTCAATGGTTCTCAATCAAATACTTTTGATACCTACAATGTTAACTCAAACATTAAACATCAGTTTCCATCGCATCTTTAGTTTCCAATGCATCTGTACCATCCAACAATCCCTTCAGCAATCTCTGCAAAATGCTGTGACAGTTAAGACCAGCCTCTCAAACATGCTAAGTAAACACACAACATTTTAGCAGACAAACAGTTCCAGGTTTGATGAAGTCGATTGCACAAGCTAAATTATTGTATTTTGAATGTTTTTACAGGCACATACCTTAAATCAGCCCCCAAATGTTGGAAATATTGAAACAAGTTGTAATAAATGTATGTATGATGAACAGTAAGTAAAGTCTGCAAAGACTTTACCCCACCGACTAACTTTTTTTTTTTAATCGAGGCATTTTAGTGGATAGATTGAAAACTGACAACCCACCCAATCTCTACTTTCAAAATATCTCCAGATGTATTGTTTATTAGAACCAGCAAACGAAAAGGCTAAACAACCTATTCATCTAGAGAAGTTTCATACCTTAACTAGTAACTACACACAGTTTGATAAAGGTTTCACATCTATTTTTCAGGGTGTGCTCAATACTATACCTGAAAGCAAATGATCCACCTGATTTGTATCTGGGTTATAGATGGAGAATGAAGAGTAAAAATAAATGAATCAATTGGCATTTCACAACTTCACACTGCCTTAGAAATTTTCAAAAAGGTGTAAAAAAAACAAAAACTAACAGCACAGATTTACAGGCTTTATTTAGGACTTAAAGGTAGTGCTATTACATTTCTTACCTTGTATGCTTTCATGAGGTCCAGTGGGTCCACTTTGGGGCCATCCAGTGATTCCTGGTTCTGTAATAATGTTCGCACCGTCTCCTCCATGCTGTGGTCAAAGAGACAGAAACCAACTGTCAATGTCCCGTTATTAGAGCTGTTAATGTTGGCAATAGAATAAAATGGACAGCCCACTGCAGTAGTTTAATGATATTGCTTCACAGCAAAAAGGTTAGGGCTCAAATCACATACATTTGTCATAAATTGGGATGCCAAGGCACCATGTGGTGCAGAGGCACAATGTACTATTTACAGTTTGCATGCACAATCATGAGCTTCATTCCTGGTTGAGTTCAATTCAAAGGAGTTTGTTCTGTCTGATTTGTGGAAAACACTTGGACCTTTTAGGCTCTATGTAACAGTTTAGTATATTTTATTTCATTAGATAGATAGATACCTTTATTTCAGACTTGGGGTCCTTATAGACCATAGGGTGGGTGGCACTGTATGCAATATCCACCAGTACAAGAACAATGTCATTTTCTGAATACAATCTGCTGGGAACCACCTATAAAACATGTTAGAGCAAAATTAGCATTGGAGTGATGGTGAAAGCAAGGCAATTTTTGAAAGAGAAAGCACTGTATGTTCTGTATAGTTCACTTATGTTACCATATTTAAATTACTGTGTAGAAGTATGGGTAATACCTACAAAACCACCTTACAATCACTAAGCACACTACAGAAAAGAGCCATCCGTACAGTACACAATGTGTGATATTATCAACACACCGTTTCTAATCAAGCCTTCCTCACTATTTTGCTGAGTGTATGGACACAGAATGATCACTACATCATTGTTGTATCATGTCGTTGCTCCTCCTTCCGACCTGTGGTGTCTCCCTGTGTCCAATTCTACCTGTACCTGCCTTGTTTCTACTTTACTTTTTTGGGTTTTGTTTACAATAAATCATGGACTTCTATTTTTCAACATGCTCCAGCATTTTGCCTCCATCTTTCTCTGCATCAGGTCCTCCACCACACCTAGCCCGCCTGTTTTTTCAGTATCATCCATAACATCACCAATTATAGACATAAAAATTCTAGAAGTGGAATTAATATTTCAAGTTATGATTAAATCCAATAAAATGCCAAAAAGATGTTGCAACTATAAGCATTTGAACACGTGATTGTTTTGTTACTTGAAAAGACCTTTTTGTAATTACAAGCTGGGGTTGGTGACTTCAGTGGTCATGGCGTCATTTGTGATAAAAATGAGCTTGAACAGGTTCTCACTAGGCTTGTTCTAAAAGTGTGCATGTACGTAGGAAGTAAGTAGCAATCAAATCATTTATACTCTTTTTGCTGCTCTTCCCCAATAGCTGAGAACAGCAGTGTGTTGTTTATTGGCGACATTAAAGGGTGGACGGTTCATACAAATTAAATTTTACACATACAGCAAAAAAACTTACATAGTTCTAACTGCTGTAGTGTTTATAGCAGTAAAATCAGTGGATCCTCTTCTTTTCCTTGTTTTCTCTCTCATTTTCTGAATGCCTTCATTCAAAATCAATGGGATTGATGATCTATTCATCACAAATAACCATGTGACCTGTGACAGCCAATCAGCACATGCACAAACTGCCATTGTGTCTAATACATAATTTTTTTGCTTGAATTGATGCTTTGAAGAAACAAAATAGAAATTCTAAGTATAGTCTGTCAACAAATTTTAGTCATGGTTTCACTGGATTAATGTGAATGTCTTCTTCCACCTACTCTTCAAGATGTCAATCAACTCATTTGGATTCCATTTGAAATTCATATTCATCCATATTTAATACAGTGCTTGTGCTTTCTCTCCACTTATCTATGCTCTATCCATGCCATCGCCCAACAGGCTGCTGGTTGTTCCAGATGAGGCTAACAACAGGAGTCTCATTCTGCTCCCACTTAGTCATCATTCAGAGCTTGCATTAAAGTTTTGCTGCTCTACCAGAGATACATAATGCAAAACTAAGTGCTGTCAGAGAAAGTAGAAAAATGAGCAGGCACATGATCTGATTTTGCTCTAACAAGGCCTAGCACCCAACATAGAAGGAGAGACGACTACTGTCTGACAGCCAGGATACCCCCCCCCCCCCCCCCACCCAGTTACAGTCCAAGCTTTGATTTGACATAAATCAGCTGAGTCAGCCCAGACAGTCAGCGAGGACAAGGACTGGGTTTTGAGCTGCAGTCTGAACAGAATGTATTTTAGTTTTAGTGGTATCTGATGATGCAGGTCTTCTTTGGATCATCATCTTATTTTAGGTTGAGCATATCCCTATAGGGGGCATGACACCTTAATGTTTGCATTAGGTCAAATTAGAAAATAAAGATAAAATAAAAGGTAATCTATCATATTTGAAAAAATATTGCTAAAAGTGGTATTCTGATTGTTCCTCCGTCTCTCCAAAAACAAAATTGTAGGAAAAATGTGTATATATATAATATTGTATACTTTACACATTGTAGTCCAGACACAGATGCATCCATGCATGTGTTCTATGATCATTTAACTCTGCACATGTTTTTTCTTGTGAGGGATATGATTAATCCTTTCAACCAGTGGCTGCTGCTGCTTCTTAGTTATGTTCAGCCAAAGGCTACACTTTACAAAGTATTTTTTCTGAAGCACAACCGTTAGCCATCATGTATGAAAACAGTTGAATACATGGTCTAGTTTCTTTCTTAAGAATAAGATTGATCCCTTTACCCACTGCATTAAAAACAAACCCAGCGCAGGCAGCATTCATTGTTATTCTGTCTTGGGTCTTTGGGCACTCAGGGATTTCCAGTAAGCTGAATACTGACTGTATAATTTATCATTCTGGTGAATGATATATTATATATATATATATACAAGTTTGGACAACATAGAGTGTTAAGTAAGAGTGGGGTGATACACAAAATTCACGATATGAGACGATATGCGATACTGGGCTCACAATAATGATATGAGAAGATATTTTTGGAATGGAAAAAAGACCCTTCACATAAAAGAAAAAATAATAATAATTGTAGTTAGAAAAGTAATTATTTCCTTTGACTCTGGGCAAGGAACGTAAAGGTATGCTTCACCCTCACCCTCAACACTCCCTTTGTATCACAATACCACTTGTATCCTTTCAACAATATGTCTTGTAACATTTTAATATTGCAATATCTTGTTGAACCATATATTGTCCTGCACCCATAGTGTTAAAGTATTTTGTTTATAATGTTGACAACAAAATCAATCACTTTGAAATAGAACCATCTTCAGCGATTTTTATCATCATTACGCAGAATCTCAATGGAAATGGAAAAATAGTTGAATACTAAATATGGGTCAAGTGTAAAGTGACTGTCATCTGTGAGTATGACATTTCGATCCTCTCACAGAAACCTGCCACTTCACACACGGCACTCTTACAATCAACCTTATACTGTTACAGTGGTTTGATCAGCCTTTCAGTGCTCACAGTCACAAAGTAGTCATCATCACCTGTGCAGAGCAGAGGGTGATGAGACTTTGTACTCTACCAATGCCACTGATTATCCATCTATCTATCTATCCATATCTATCTATCAATCCATATCTATCTATCTATCCATATCTATCTATCCATATCTATCTATCTATCTATCTATCCATATCTATCTATCTATCTATCTATCTATCTATCTATCTATCTATCTATCTATCCATCCATCCATCCATCCATCCATCTATCCATCTATCTATCCATCTATCTATCTATCTATCTATCTATCTATCTATCTATCTATCTATCCATCTATCCATCTATCTATCCATCTATCTATCTATCTATCTATCTATCTATCTATCCATCTATCTATCTATCTATCTATCTATCCATCTATCTATCTATCTATCTATCCATCTATCTATCCATCCATCCATCCATCCATCCATCCATCCATTAATCTATCTATCTATCTATCTATCTATCTATCTATCTATCTATCTATCTATCTATCTATCTATCTATCATCTATCCATCTACCTATCCATCTATCTATCTATCTACCTATCCATCTATCTATCTATCCATCTAACCATCTATCTATCTATCTATCTAACCATCTATCTATCTATCTATCTATCTATCTATCTATCTATCTATCTATCTATCTATCTATCTATCTATCTATCTATCTATCTATCTATCTATCTATCCATTTATCTATCTATTCAGTGCTTGTGAAACTGGCTCAAATTCCTACATGTTGCCATTTTTGTGCATTACTTTTTAAAGCACATGGTTGAGCAAAATAGTGTCACAGCTCTGGCTCCAAACAACATAATGTTATGGATTTTTTAAGTTTTTGTCAGCTTTTTAGTTGCAATTCAAACTCAGTACCACTTGATGGCATAATACAACAGATAGTTATGTCAAGTGCAATGCAATTACAGTAAACAGAGGAGAGGAAGTTCCTCTTCCAGGAAGTGCTCACCATACTTTACACATATCCAGCATGATTGCGCTGCAAGATTTTATTCCTGGCCAAAAGTTTTATAACTAATCAAGTCAACAACATGATATCCTTGGTCCTGAGGAAGCTTGAATAAGCTCCCATTACAACATAACCCTGATTATGATATGATATACCGGTATTCACTCAGCTCCTGAGAGCAATTAGCACAACAGTGCATTTCAGCAGAAGTTACGTCATGTTTAAAAAGCTATAACATATATCCATCATTAAAATAGTTTAGAAATAGGGAGAGTAAATATAACCAATCTTGTTTATATTCATCACTTCCTGCTAATATCCCTGAGGAGTAAAAATGGTGGTGAATTCTCTAAATATTGGACAGCTGATCAAAGATCTCCTTCACGGTGAGGGGTTAATTATCTCACAGCCACAAATCATCAGGCACTAATCTCACACCTCACTGAGCAGATGCAGATGCGATCGAACACTGATCATGGGGCGCTGTCAGTAGCCCAACAGTTGGCTGAACATAATGTTATTTTTTATTTTTTTATTTTTTGCTTTATTGCTGGTTTAGAAAGGGCGGATCAATAAGAGAGGCTTCAGAAGTAGCGTCTCCTTGCAGACAGATGACATTTTATGTCACATTTTGGTGTTTCTAAAAGAACAAAGTGGATTATTCTACCAAAGAAAGTCTATGTGCTGGCTCTCCAGATAATGAAAGTTTTGGATGTCAAAAGATGGCCATTTATCACTGTGGCTGTGCAAAGGGTTTTGATGGATATCTCCACTGTGTTGTTTGTTGTTCAGTTGAATGGTTTGTCATTGGATTTAAGCCAAAGGCTTTTCATCCACTCATATATAAAGTGCTGCAAAAGAAGGGCACGTTTCTTGACAATTCACTTGACGGAAAAACCTTCTGTCAGTCAGGCAAAATTTGTCAGTTTTCTATTGAAACGCTACAGCAAATCCCCCAAGGAGAACACACTGAGGACCACTAATAGAAAATAACGATTCCAATGGGCCTTTTGGATAGAAACTACTATCATATTAGCCCCAGGTACCTGTAGAAGTCATTTTATCCAATATCAATTCTGTTTTATGTATTAGCAATACCCAAAAGATGGGTACATTTATTAAAAAAAAAAAAAAAAAAGAACAACACCTTAAAGCCTTTTTTTCTCTCCATAAAATACACATAATTTTTGGCTAAATATGACATCGTTCTGTGACTCCTGTTGTATCAAGGAACATGTGCAATAAAATACACAATATTTTAATAGAGCTTGCAATTAAAGTTCACTACAGTGTTTCAATATTTAAACTATTTACTTTATAGCACAGTTTCTCAGAATCCCAATCAAAGGTTTCTACAGTGTGGTATATCTTATGTCTAGTAAACTTATTCCATTCCAACTATTCTTTTTAGTTGTTTTTCAGACCCACATCACCAGGTACCCACGGACAGGCTTGGGGATTAATGTACTATCATTAGCGGCATTATGTAAACTGGACAAAAACCTTTTTTTGTTTGTTTTTTTACAGTAATCCATTACAGTATATTAAAAAAACCTGTAATCACATTACCAATATATTTCATAAAAACTTGGATTGCTTAGTGGGATTCAATTTTAAAAGCAAGCTCAATATACTGTGCATTTGTGCAGTAGACACAGTAGTGCACACGCATTGCAACACTGCAGACAGCAGTTTGCCACAACAAATCAAAACGTGAAACAAGCAGCCTGCCTGGCTGTGTGTCATCGTGGCCACTGGAGCTTTCGCTGCATGGAAACTTGTAGTAAAATAGTACGACGTAAAGTATCAGGGGGAAAATGGACTGTAGGTGACTTGTGTCATGCCATAAAGCGATGAAGTTTGTCCACAGAAAAAAATATTCACCAGTTTATACTGTATACTGTACATGTCTTATCGTAACAGCTAATTTGGTCCAGTGCACAATAACAGAACAGCTGTATATGATTAGTGCGTTTTATATTTTTACACTGTGCTGTAAATTATAACCACCCAGGCTTTTAAAGCTGTTCTTATGGAGGTTTAAAGATGGTAAACAAATCATGTTTTAGTGAAATAGAAACATTTATGTGAGAAGGCTGCACGATTGATACATTTGTGAGTAAAGGAAATCAGTTTTAGCTATTTTTATTTGGCACACATTTATTTAAAGTCAGCACCTGTGCATTACATGACACATGAACAACAATGCTGACACCACTGTAGGGAAATTACTCAGGGTTAATTTAGGACCATGTTCATACCTAAAACACCTACTTCAGGAGGCATTTTTTTCTAATAAAAATGACAATTGTTAAGTTTGTTGTGTATGTAACTTTTGTAACTATACCTAAAGAACTTGTTAAACCTTGACATACTGTACCACTTTCATGGGGTGCTTTTTTATTTTACATATACATAACAAAACTGTAACAAAACAATTATTATATACAATACAACAATTATTATTGTACGGTCTGTGGTCAAGGTCAATGATTCTATTGAATTGAGTAAATTGACTGATCTTTTTGGAAACCTTATTTGTTAAAACTACTGTGGGTTCTCCCGGTCTGGGTTAATCTAAAACAGTATTTCCTGGATTCAGTGTAAACGGTGCCTTTATCTTTGTCTAAAACAGTGGTTCTCAAACTTTTTTTTTGGCTCAAGTACCCCCTTTCTCTAACTTTTGAATCCAAGCACCCCCTTTGATCGGCTAGAACATTTTGCTCAGAATTCTGCGGAAAAAAACACCTTGAGAGCAAAATGATGGAATGAATGAGTGTTAACACACATTTTAAAGAATCTCATTTTGTAAATAAGTGGAATGAAACAGTAAATTTAGTGTCTCCTGAATAGGTTTATTTCTATCATTTTTATCAGGACTGAGCCCTGTATTTTCAGCTCATGTTCTAATCAAGAACATTTCTATCATCATTGTGGGTTTTTTGTGGGTTTTTATGTCATTTTGTGTATTTTGTTGTTTGTTTTTTTTATTTTTATTATACAGTCTATTTTTCTCTTATTTTTTGTGTATTGTTGGTAATAGTAAGTATTTTTCTCTCTTAGTGCATGTGTTTTTGGTGTCATTTTGTGTATTTTGTTTGTTCTTTTTATTATTCAGTATATTTTTCTGTTATTTTGTGTGTTTTTGTTGTCGTTTTGTGAGTTGCTGGTAATATTTAGTATGAATATCTCTCGTACCCCTTGTAGTGCTATCGCATACCCCCATTTTAGAAACACTGCTCTAAATAATACAGTTAGCATGTTACACATATTTTATCCTTTTGTTTCATTATTTGCATTTGGAAATAATATACTGCAGGTTTCTTCATATTCTAGATATGAAAGTAAAGCATGAGGGATCACTGCCATCTAGTGGGCATTACAGGTCAGAGTCATTGTCAGAATTTTTTAATAGCTAAATTTAAAGTGTAGCTGAACATAGAGCCTTATTATCATCATAGGCAATAAGAAGCACTCACAATGAAGAACACCTTATCTTTGTATGAGCCTGTACAAAGCTATTAACTGTTTAAGAAAAGGTGAGTGAAGTGGGATTGTTAGGGAAGGTGGAATTTTTTTTTTTTTTTTTTTTTTTTTTTTAAAGGATTTTTTTTGGCTCTAGTGGCCTTTATATGACAGTTGCTTGACAGGAAGGGGGTGAGAGAGAGCAGGGAATGACACGCAGGAGGGGGTCCCAGGCCGGGAATTGAACCCGGACCCGCTGCAGGTGAGGAGCTACAGCCTCAGTGCATGGGGCGGGCGCTCAACCCACTGAGCTACACACCACCCTGGGAAGGTGGAATTTAAAACATCTAGAACTATTGTTCTTGTGGCTGGTGAGGCTTTGATATTTTTACCTTTCATATACAAAATGCTTTGTTTCTTTATCTTTACATAGGCATTCGTAGTGTGGTTAGTCTGCTTTCCTTCCATAGTCCAAAAACATGAAGGGTAAATTATTGGGAGACTCTTGTGACCATCTGTGTGTGTGTTAGTGATGGACAGGCGACATGTTTAGGGTGCACTTTACTTTCTGGCCTGAATAAGGAGGAATAGGCTCCACTGATTGAGAGAGACAGAGAAGATGAATATATACAGAATTACAAATACACCGTTTATTTGTTATTTTGATTTGGTTTTAAAACGGAATAACCAAAGAATGAAGGGTACATGGGTTATGATGCTACATATACATATGCTCCCCAAAATTGTGCACATTCAGCCCACACCGGACACACCCATGTCAGTGCACATTGCCTCACACACACTCAAACCTACACAATCCATGAACACACAAACTGCAGCGAACAAAACACACTCAAAAGAGCAAAACCTGCACGTGCACAAACACCCACGATGTCTGAAGACAGTGGAACGTCAGTCACGGAGGGAGGGTGGAGAGAGAGAGTCCGTTTTGGAACGACTTTTTTTCCTTTTCTTTTTGGAGTGATACAAATGTGTGCTCACGACAAATGCGTAAGGGTTGGCAGCTTTGTTTTTACCTCTTTCTTCTCGTGCGCCAATGTAAACAACGCACTTCCGTGCCACTCTCACGATACTTCCGTGTCTTCCTTGTTGGCGGTGGACCACGGTGGACCGCGGCCGCATAGTTCTGTGCTCTTGTGTACAAATTATAGTGGCAGCAGAGGTGCCCGGTAGATCCGCCCCTGCACGGAAGTTTGGGTGAGCAGTGTCGGGTTTATGTTAATAAGGGCTCCGTTGGTAATGGGACCCTGATTTCTTAAATCCTGAACACAGAACACAGTTTTTGAAGCCTAGCTCCACAATTTAATGATAGATGGTTGAATGGCTTTGTACATGTTTTAAGGAATACGTTTATGACCTATTTAATGTGTTTAGAAGAAAATGTCAGAATTTGCTTTACGCAGTCTAGAACTCTTTCAGAACCCTGTGCCTTACTGTATCTTAAACAAGAATCCAAAGCTCACTGAGAACTTAAAGCAGGTGTGTGAACGATAGTGGGAGGAAGTTATGCGCTTATTGAAAATTACAATTAACACAACCTGTTTTTTTTTTTGGTTGTTTTTTTAACTTGTGTACAGTCCTGGATATCTGTGTTTGGATGCTTTAAGTGATTTATTAGTAACATATACTGTGTGCACAATTATTAGGCTAGTGAGTATTTTGAATTATTATGCATCTTTCTTATCTCTAGCCTGTGTAAACTTGAATGCTTATTGGATTTAAAGCAAAAATAAGTAACTTTTTCACCTTAATAAATCCTTCTCGTAGTCCCTGTGAGGGTAATACAAGTGTTTATGGGGTGATTGGGGGGGTCTTTCATCCCCCTGCTGTCTCTGGCCAGAAAACAGCAATTGCAACTTTCCCTGCCTCCGACCCGGTGGCAAGACGTACTGCTTTACGGCAGCTCATAACACACTAATGCTAGATTATGACCAGCCCCGTGGCTGCACACCGTCGTCTACAAATTCACTTTTCTCAAACTTATACCATGATAGAGCCAGCAAAATAAGAAGAGAAGACCTTTGTCTGAGGAACGGAGCAACTCCATGCAGTGACAGCTCAGCAGCAATCACACACACTGTTGTCACGGCAACAGGCACGCACACACACTCGCAACCCAGTGCTCCATTAGGCAGCACATACACAAATGTCCATCCATCCATTTTCAGAGCCGCTTTGTCAGCACACAAACAAACACAATCACACACATTTCCACACTCCCTTCCGTATTACTCCCACATCATTCATTTATTTTACTTGTCTCTCTTCCTCACACTGTTCACATGGTCACATGGGACTATATGTGTGAAAGCACCCTTAGTGTCACTGTTGTATTAGGATTTTTCAGTGATCGGTTGCTACCGTCTTGGGAGAGCAAAGGTGCACATGTAGCTGTGGGGTGGGGCAGGCGGCGGGGGGTGTGGAGTGTTTATAACCGTGACATAACCAAAAGGGACCTTTAGAGGAAGCGCTAGCCCAAGTTACTTAGATCTGCTTTAAGTGATTTCCTGTCATATACAGTACTTTTGTGTGTTGAGGAAGGGTGTGGCCTAAGCAGATCAACATCCTATATCACAGTGTGCATTATCATTCGGTAACGTTTTTCCTCAGGCAAAAAAAGAAGCTCTGAAAAGTAAAAAAAAAAAAAAAATGTTAAGTCTTACAGACCAATCACCTGCATTTTGCCCCTTCAAGTACCTAGGGACATCTCCCTACCACCCCCTGTACTTCACCTATTGGTGGCCACAAGCCTTGTTCCTCTTCTTCCACCAGAGTCAGAAGCTGCTCTTCTCATTCTCTTCAGCTGTTGGGGTCTTTAACTACTTAGCCCTCGTCACTACAGTGTCCCTCTTAGAGCCAACAGCAAAAGTTCCCACAAATCAGCTCGATTAAGAACAGTTTTGCTGCTCTAGGCCCTAAATACAATGTCTGGACACATCCCTAATGGCCTGGATCTTATAGCTCACGACCTCTGAGACCACCAACTTATCTTCTGTTGGCCTTTGACCTGATCCTGCAGGGAGAATCACATTCACAGCTCTTTGTAGTAGTCATGAGATGTAACTGCATCATTCTTACTTTTTCAAAGCTAAAGATAAATTCCACCTTTAATTTGACTTTAACTAAAGTCACTCTGTTCTAATCGATATAAAATTAGTTTTTCCCACACAGCTTTGAATGAAGCCTTTAACATGTGACAAGTGTCATGAAGTATCATTAAAAATAATAAATCTATGATGGAAGAGTTTTATACGAAAAGCTTTGTCTATTTTTACATCACAAAACCTGATATTGTGGCACTGCTGATTAGATTAGACTCACAATGTGCAACTTAAACAGAGAAAGCACCTTGTGGTCCTAGGATGTGACCAGTAGATGGAGGTCTTTATTCATTTTGTTCAGCAGTGTATATGATATATGTAGTTATACTTAATCCATCATCCATTGCCTTTCTGTTTAGAGTCGCTATGCCTGTGATAATCAAACATGTATTATGACTGAAAAATGCATGTTATGAAACACTGTACTTTGGTTATTTATTAGCGTTACCTAAAATATGTCATTCTTAGGTTAAAAAAAAAACTGGCTATACACAGGGTCCTTATTCGAGGACTCAAATCTAGATTGAGTCAAGTCTTTACAAAGCCAACTCAAATGGTACACAAGGTCACTTTATGGAAATGAGAATGTTGACTAAGATTCAGTATAACAGACAAAGCATGTAAGCTTTGTTATGTGTCAGTATCATTGAAGAATCTCTTTTCTACATTGTGCTCTGTTAATTCATTGAATTACATGCAGTTCTTTCTACATCTTGGTCACAAATGGTACAAAAACACACAGAAATCAGATCAGTGTTCCCAGAGTCCATTCTCTGCAAAGCTTTGTCTACTCACCCTAAAGAGACTTTTAAGAAAGGCTTCCACACACACTACGGACACAAAGAGATGGAGAATTCTAAACAAAACAAAACACGAAAGAAGAAAGGCAGTTTTTATCTGCAGAATCCAACAAAATTAAATGAAAAGTAAAAGGAAAAAAATGCATTAGAACTACTGTAAATCAGTCTTTCTTCTAATTAGTTTGTAAAACTGAACTTCTGTTGTCAAAGATGCAAATAATAAAAATAAATAAAAATAAAAAGAAGAGTTGAAGATCTTTAGAGGACGGTTTTTTTTTTTTTGTGCCTGTGACCCACAGGCACAGGGTTTGGAACCAACATGTGGGCCGTGACCCCGTTGAGAACCTCTGCTGTAAAAGAAATATACAGGAAGTAAGGATCTATCCTTTGTAAGATATGAAGACTCTTTTTTCAAAACAAATGTACTAAATTTCTAACACATTGTTTAGTTTGCATTAAATTAATGATATGATTTTTCTAGCGGACAGTGGTGTTAGCGCAGGTATGTAGCTTGTGCTACAAAATCTATCAAAAGAGACGACTCACACAGCATTTAAAACACTTTAAACTGACTAACTAAGCGCTGAATAAACTATTCAATAAGTCCATGAATGATCAGCTTCTTTCTTCTCTATCTTTCTCCTACTTATTTACATTTTTCCATTCAACAATGTGTTGGGTTTTGAAGCATTCTACCCAAAAGGTCTGCACTTTAGCATTAAAAATCCACTAAAATATTAACTTTTACATCTCCCCGTAAAAAAGAATTAAGACGTGTTTCATTTGATTTATTCAGTATATACAATATATTGGGCTAGTGGTTCCAAAACAGGGGTACAGGAGCACATTGCAGGGGGCACTAGAAAAGATTTAACAATTATTTAAAAATAATTGGGGAATGTACCATTTTTAGGATATTTTTGGACAAATTCATCAGAAACTAACAGTACTATTGCTTAATAAAATACTATATTATCTTGTAATTTATTTTAACATTTTATCACACTTCTGACAATAAGAGACAATAATTAGCTACATTTCACATAGGAGACTGTATCTACTTACTATTGAAGTAATCACATTAAAGTTGTATTGGTATTTAAAAAAATATATATCACTTTAAACTACACTCATTGTTTTGAATTTGTAGATTAAGCCTCAGGGAACCAATGTTGGAGACACATTTAGGGGTTTATGAGAGCCCTATGTACCACAAATGAAAACAACATATGAAATTATGGAGAGGGTATACTATACATGATTTGACAAAAAATGCAAAAGGGGTACACGGGACAAAAATGATTGAGAACCACTGTATTCAACTAAATAAAAAAAGGGATTATGAAGGAGGACTAATCACAGTTTCCAGGATAAGGCTGTGCTGAAAGGCGGAAAGACCTTTAAAGTAATAAACTGTCCTGCTTTGCTCTGTGGGTTTAGATATATTCCTTTCTAAAAATACTATACTGGACTTAAATAATTGCATATTGAACATCGGCCATTTTGCAAGTATGATGAGTCATCCCGGTAGTTGTTTGAAAACTCTGAAGCTTCTTTGATTAAATACAAAATATGCAAAATTATAAAAGAGTCTTAAATTGAGTTACTTATTGTACTCATCATAACAGGGCTGGTTAATCAGTCTGCGTTGGAGCGAACAAAGAGCAATGTAAAGAGCCACACAACAAAACATTTTCACAATTACCCAGGAAATAATTCAGTTTCATACAAGCTGACCTGAAAGTGTTCACCTGTACAAAATACATCCTTATTTTCTGTTCAACAAATTGTATCATGGTAAAAAAAATAGTTCTTATTACCTAAAAACCCATTAAAGCTGGGGTATGTAGAATCGTGAGGTGCTCCACTCTCCCGCCTCCCCTCCTTCACGCGCACTATGTGAAACCCTTTGTGACTGTTTCTTCCATAGAGACGAGTAACAAATGTAGGAACTTTATCTTGTGTTATTGGAGAGTTTTCTGATGTTTTAGAGAAATGAAAACACGTATCACTTGCTGCTGTGAGGACAGTTAGAGGGTCAGAGTCACAGCTGCTCCTCAAACACAAGCAGCCAAGCTCAACTGATCAGAGCAGACACACTCCGTCCACACTGCAGATGAATTGGGTCTGTTCTTTCCTCCTTAGATAATGATTAATAAGCGATTTACTCTGTCTGTTCTTACTCTCTCTGTCTGACTTGGGGCGGACTGCGCTGACTGAAAGTGGATCGCTCACAGTTTGCTGCACACACTGACTCCGTGGAAAGCATTCCTCCTGAACAGCCGCTTTAGAGACTTCAGATGGAATATAAAGCCATGGGACCGTCCCTACTCTCAGATCCAGAACTCACATCGACTTTTGACGAGCAGCTCTTGCAGCCAATAGTAATGCTTTAAACAGCTCATGGGATCGCCCTGTTGGTAGAAAGATCTCTGATTGGCTGAAGTCCAGCATCATGCTCCTGTATTTCAAAAGCTCATTTACAGACAGGAGAAGGAGCAGAGAGTCACTGTCCACTCAGACCACTTTGGATTACAATATAATAAGATGATTATGGATTGTTGACCAAATAAAACAAAAAAGTACATATCCCATTTTTAACCTACAATGAAAAGCACAAAAGCTT
This sequence comes from Gouania willdenowi, assembly GCF_900634775.1. Classification (NCBI taxonomy): domain Eukaryota; kingdom Metazoa; phylum Chordata; class Actinopteri; order Blenniiformes; family Gobiesocidae; genus Gouania; species Gouania willdenowi. Next base: position 29,013,100 of record NC_041064.1, on the reverse strand, counting down.
GATTAATTGATCAGCATTTTTTTATTACTAATATTTGAAATTATATATGTATATATATATATATAAATATATGAATAATTCACACGTGGAAAGACATCTTGTCAGAATATTTTTTCTTGAACCAAAGCATTTTTCATAGAATGCAACATTCACACTTTTAAATTTGTTTACTGCAGGAGATATAATGCTCCTTCAAAAAACTGTAATTTGCAATAGGCACAGGAATTCACTTCAGAAATCACACAGGAACACTCACAAAGAACAGCCGATCAGCTGAGAAGTTGTGAACTATACTCAGACGAGGATCAGATGGATTTTTGGAAATGGACAATATAGGATGCGTACTTCCGTTCATTTCAAAGTTTTCTTGTAGCATTTCTCATACGTTCCAAAGAATACTTAACTCCAATCAACTGCATTGATATGAAGGCATGTAGCTTGTCACTCCATGGTCACATTTTTCTGAACTTTTTCTTCATATTATCCAAATTGAGAGAACACTTTATAACATCTATCTGTTATAAGTACTTACTAGATCATTAATAAACTGTTAGTTAATGAGTTATTGCTTGTTGAATATTTGCTAACAGTTTGTTAAGGATTTATAACTGTGTCTTATAGACAACAAATAGATAACGTACAAGCTGTCAGTTAATTTATAAATTACATGTTAACTGTATGTTAATGATTTATAACTATACTTAATAAATTAGCAATAGATCATAAATAAGCTAGTAGTAAACTACTTATTTATTACTTGTTAAGTGTCAGTTAAAAATGTTATATATATATTCTAAAGTTGCAACTATTCCTCATTTACTAACGCATATAAATGTATATAAGTTGGTCAAGAACTACAGGAAATGTCTGACATCTGTAATTGTAAACAAATGCTACTGTAAAAAATATTTAGTTCCATTCAATTATACAATGTGTTTATTTTGATTTTTAAATACATATTCTGTGTCTCACCGTTGAAGTGTACATATGATAATAATGACAGACCTCTCTAGTCTTTGGAGGTGGGAAAACTTGCAAAATCGGCAGTGTATCAAATACACACTTCCCCCACTGTAGTTATAAATCATTAACATGCAGTTAACATGTAATTTATAAATTGTTAACTCACAGCTTGTAAGTCATAAATTGGCTATCTATAAGACACAGTTGGACATTCTTAACAAATTGTTAGCAAATATTGAACAAGCAATTTATAACTCATTAACTAACAGTTTAATAATGATTTATTAACTACTATAATGGGTAGTTATTGTAAATTGTTATACAAATGTATTTCTGTCAGAATCTAGGATGATTTGTCTTAAATTATATTTGTGTGCCACACATTATTGAGTTTGTACATTGTGAGTTCAAGTAATCTTTTTCACTTGGGTTGTAATTAGCTTCTGTTAATAATGTTTGTCATGATGTTGGAGTAATTCATTCTTGTTCAGTTCCTGAGTCAGTGTTTTTTTTTTTTTGTAAGTCAGTTGATTCATTATTAATTAATACAAGTTATTAGCTCTGTGTTTGTTTGCTTCTTTTTTTTTTTTTTTTTTCAATAAAATGACTGGTTTGGAGCATCATACCTCCCAGCCTGCGTCCTCCTTATCTCTGAGCTTAGGTCTGTCAAAACTTCCTCCACCCATGACTGTTTTTGGCCCAGTGTGTATTTTAATTAATTGTTCTATATGTACAGATATATAGAAAATTGTTCTCTGCATTTAACCTATCCCTGGGGAGCAGTAAGGATTAAGAGATTTGCTCAAGAGCCCACAGTGATGGCCCACAGTAGATTTGAAGCAGAGACTCTGGTTCTTTAAAGGGGACATATCATACTAAATCCACTTTTTTAGCCCATAAATGCATTTTGTTGTATATTTAGATTGTTTAGAAGCACAGAAAAGTTCAAATTCATCTCTTCAGGTGCTCCGTTGTTATCTTTATATTCTGTTTTGGTCATATTTTTCAATCTGTTTCGATTTTTCGATTCTCCATTACGTTTTTTGAACAATAACGTCAGCGGAACTGCCAAATTAGAACATCAACTCCAGGCCCAACACTTCGAGCAATTCGCCATTTTTATTTCTCGCTTTTATTTTGTAGTCCAAGCTCCAGGATGCAGAAGTTACGAGAGGATAAGTCAAAATGTTTGGTTGTTGGATGTAGTAACCCACACGCTTCATTACACCGTCTCCCAGCATCAGAACCTTTTCAAAGTGTCTGGTTGAGTTTTATTTTTCACGGAAATGTACCCACATCTGTGGGTAAAGTCATTTTTGTGTGCGTGAAGCACTTCAAGGATGACTGCTTCAGCAACCTCTGCCAGTATAAAGAAGGATTTGCCGAAAGACTTTGTCTGATTGAGGGTTCAATTCCTTCTATCTTTGGAGACGACGAACAGAGCACTTCGGTAAGCTGTAAATAACGCTAAAAAGTGTGATGATAAGACGTCCCTGTCATTGTTTTGTTAGCATTAGCAGTTGCACCGTCTTCATATGTTAGCGCTGTGTGCTCGTTTTAGATCCTTGATGATATGGCCTACGTGATTTAATTTAAGTCTAAAGTTTTCATTAATCATTTCATTTTGCCGTTTTTGTCTCCGAAAAGACTGTATTAAAATGCATTTTGTGATGTTAGCTTGGCGCTAGCGTTAGCTCGGTGCTTGTGTTAGCTCACTTGTTAGGGTTCTGCAGGTTCATCATCTTCATTTTCATCTCGCTCCGCCGGGTCAGACTCTGGCTCAAACATGTAAAGCTGGATGGACAAGTATTCCGTTGTTGACATTGTGTAAATAACGTGTAAATAAACTTTTTCTGTGCCGTTACATAGCCATATCTCTTCTATAAAACTACAAAAATGGCCAAGCAGGGTGGAGTTGAACCTGGAGAGGGGGCGGGGTATGAAGTGTCTCATTTGCATTTAAAGAGACCGCACCAAAACGAGTTGCTCTTAGAAGCACATCAGAAAAGGGGTAGAAAAGGGGTGGAGCTATAATAATGAGGAATTCAGACCCAAGCAGTGCAGTTCCGCTTTATATTGACCACAACTGTATGATTTATATGTAAAAAGGAAGGATTTAAAACCATGATATGTCCCCTTTAAAGGTCCCATATCATGCTATTTTTTACCCATTTCCATTTGTTCTAAGAACCTCAAAAACTTAACATTTGATTTTTATTTTCCCAAACCCGGCTGTTTTACAGAGTTTTAGCCTCTAAAAAGTCACTTTCTGAGAAACTTTACAGAAACGGGCTGATTTGCGGCCTATTTATGTATGTTCATGAGTGGGCGTGTCTATAGACGGGACACTGACTTCCTCCTCCCCACACGGTGACGTAGGGTCAGAGGACGGCGCGCCCTCCTCCCACCCACTCAGTAGCTGAGTTCATGCTGCTTTATAAACACAAGACAGAGCGTGGGGGCAGAGCGTTCGCCGGTACATACATAGACTGTAGAAAATACATACATAGCACTGCGCAAAGGACGCTGAAATTCTCAGCTTCGTGGGCGTGTCTGTTTACATGTCAATCATGGCAGAGAGCTTTCTGGAGGAGTGGCTTCTCCAGCTCAGTGCCGCGTCAAATGCGTCATCAAAGTGGGAACACGTCATCAAATTGGAGTGAGGTGTTTGGGCTCGCCCTGCAGTAAGAAAGGAGCAAATCACCCTCTAACTAACGATTGAGGAAATCAATGTAAAAAACACTTTGGGCATGTGTTTGATGCACAAATAGCACTTTTATGATGTTTAAGCAGACCTGGGCTCTACTGTACACAGCCGAACTATCCTGTCAAACTCGCCTGTATGGCAGGTCAGTGGGCACAGCAAGTGTTACTTGAACCATTACTGTTGGTGTCCATCTGCTGAGCTACTACTAGTGATACAGAGCATAATCCAGACGACATTGGGCTGAAGTCAGTGATATTCAAATCCAAATCCCACTTGCAGATAGATTCATTATAAGTTGCTAAAATCAGCAGATACAGGCGATCCAATAGGGACAAATCTAGTCTCCTTTTTTTTGACATGCAGCAGTAACACAAAAATGTTCCTACCTATCAAGAGGTCAATGCTGCAACAACCTTACCCTCAATATAATTTTTTTTTGTTTGTTTTCTTTGTTTTGACTTCTGTGCCATCTGCCTCTAAAAATACTTCGAACATTTGTATTTTTTTTTTAAATTTAACTCCAATGAAAAGATTGTTTTTTCTCTGGATGTTTCTGTGTTTTGAAGTGTAGGGCTGTGTTCTGTATCTGTCTCGTTCACTCAAAAGTGTTTTTCCTCCTCTGAGATACTGACCTCCTCTAAACTGTGTATGAAATTTTTGGTCAGGTTTTATACGGTTTCGGCAATGTATTTCCCATAAAGCGGCCACATAATCACACACATAGTTTTTAAAAGTAGTTTGTTTTAATAAGTTCTGTATATTTAGAAAGACAATATATTAGATTAATATAACTGTATGCTTTACGTTTATGCTATAATGTTTTAGTGTGTGCGTGCATGCGTGTTAGGGATTTTCAGGAGATAGCTCTCCGGTGTAAATAGACTAATTACATGCCTTCATTTTGGGAGGGTGGAAGCATAACTTAGCGTAATCAAAAGTCTCCAGTTTAGTTGGAATGCATCAGGAGTTTGCTGAAAAAAATTTCCCTTGGGTTTTACATGAATACTTTTCTTCTGAACTCACATCCTGCTGATAGGGTGGTGTTTGTCACTCTAGTAACTCTGCAGCCAACACTGATAACTCAGTGCTGGAAACAGGCAATGGAAAGTAAACTGTTGAAAGTGTATGTTCATTGCAAGACTATAGATGTCATGGTCAAGTAAAATTTGGAGTACGAGATTATGATCGAGAGGTTGAGGGTTTGATCCTATATTCTATGCCTGTCAAAGTGTCCTTTGGTAAGACACTGATCTAAGTTGCTCCCAATAGTTGACTAGTACCTTGCAGAGCAGCTCTGTCCCATTGTGTGTGAATGTGGGTTTGAATGGGTGAATGAGCTGATATTGTGAAGTGCTTTGGGGCTATTTTGGTGGTAATAAAGTGCTATATAAATCAAGTCCATTTGCCATTGTTACAAGTATGTGTACTTATAACGATGTGTAGGTTGTGTCGATGTAGAACTTGAATTGTAGCAGTACTTGAAAATTAATTCATCATCTAAAGACACATTATCCAGATCCAGAATTGTCTCTGTTATTTCCATTCATCTTTGTTATTTTATGGCTGATCTAAATATATATATACAGTATTTTTGGGTGGAGTCACTTATAGATACTGAAGTATCTAATTCATCATCACAGTAAGAATAAAGCTGCAGCAACAGAGACATGGAGAACAACAATTGTCAGTGTTAGATCTATATTTGCCCAATCTGAACCCGAGAGGTGTTCAGGTATTGGACTTCTGCTGGTCCAATCATCTGGACTTCCAGATGAATTTGGCTTCAATTCACTAGCCCGTTTACCCTGTCTCCAAAATGTCCACGCGCAATGATCAAAGTCAGCGTACAGGTATGCATATATTCTTTTCAGAAATCCCGTTTTTGGAGGAAATCACTTGTGCAACTTTCAGACCCCTTTTGTAAGTTAGCAAGCTTTATAAATAAGGCCCTGGCTCTTCACCCTCACAGGAGTACTAAAAGGATCATGGGAGTTTACTCAACCAGTCCACATGTGTTTTATGGATCTGGAAAATATGACCATGTCCCCCAAGGCGTCCCGTGGGGGATGTTTTGGGAGTATGGGTTATGGGGTTGGGTGCTCCTTTACTAAAGGCCATTCAGCTCTTATACCAAAGGAGCAGGATTCTGGTCCGCATAGCGGGCTAAGTCAGACCTGTTCTCAGTGGCTGCATCAAACATTGACCTACAGCTCTTGCTGGAAAGGTTTGCAGCCCAGTCTTAAGTGGATGGGATGAGGATCAGTACCATAGTTGACAGTCGGAAACAGGTGGACTGTCAACTCTTGGTCAAGAAAGAGGTCTTGCCACGAGGAGTTGAAAGTGTCTTGAGATCTTGTTCGTTATGAGGATAGGATGGGCGAGTGATCAACAGGCACTTTGTAGTGAAAAAAGAGCTAAGATAGAAGGTCTCCTATGCAACCCATAGCTTTGATTATAAGTCTTTGGTATCCACAGAAAGAAAAAGATCATCAGTGCGTGCAAATGAAATAAGTTTCTGCCAAAGGGTGGCTGGGCTCAGCCTTAGAGATCGAGTGAGGAGCTCAGTCATGTGGGAGAGACTCCGAATAAAGCTGCTACTCCTCTATGTCAAGAGGAGCAGGTTATGGTTATGGCATAAAGGAAGGATGCCTCCTGGACCTTTTTCTACAGAGTGCTGGCTTAGGAATACCTTGGGGATTTGCCATGGGGAGCTAGTGGAAGTGGAAAGGAGCATCTGGGCCTCTCTGCTGAGGATGTTGCCCCCACAACCAGGACCCAGATAAGCACCAGACAACAAACAAACAAACTGACATCATTTTCTCATGAGCTCTCATTTAACTTTTTTATAAATAAGTTGATTAACTTTCTGCCCTGAGCACCAGTTACAAAACAACACTCCTGACTAGCATTAACCCAAAGTATCCTCATGAGATATAGTGGTGGCCTAGTGGTTAAGGAAGCGGGCCTGTAATTGGTGGTTCGAATTTCACCTGGGCCATCACTGTGGGATGTTGAGCAAGTCCCTTAACCCTAACTGCTCCACGGGCGCTACATTGTGGCAGCCCACTGCTCCCCAGGGATGGGTTAAATGCAGAGAACAAATTTCGTGTATGTAGCTGTACATATATGACAATAAAGTCTATTCTATATATATATTGTTCATAATCTATTCTGCATAATTCTCTAAGAGCATTTAATGATAACAACAACAACGGAGGTGGAATTGAGTTTATATGAGCACATTGAGTGTATCGTTTAAAGTAATGAAATAAAACATGTGATATGCACATATTCAAATTGGTTGTATTGAAAAAGAAAGCAACTGTATATGGGTTTTAGGAGTTTTTTTGGTGAGTATTTTAAAACAACATCAAGTGAAATGGATACCAATGTATTTGTTAGTCCATAGTTTTGTATCATTCCATATATTCCATCTTAGCAATAGAGCTGCGCTGATGTTCATCTATGCAGTGACGTGTTGAACAAGTGAATGAAGCATGGAAATGATGCTTAACACACCATGTAAACAATGGAGAAAATGTACATGAACATTATCTTCAGTATGCAGTTTGATGTTCCTGTTCCTCATGCGTTAACATATTTTAGTGCACTTCTGTTGTTTTTACTACTGACTTAAAATTGAATGACTTTGGAGAAGGAAAAACAGGACGAATTGGAATGGAGGGAATGTAGGATTAACCAAACAGCGGCGGCAAGCAAGGTCCGAAATTCAGGAGTCCTGGGGCCAAAGATTTGCTTGGAAAAAAAACCTTTTTTTTGTGAATGGCCTTTTTGTACATGAAGCCTCTGATCTGATTTCCGTGCATCCGTTGAATTTTATTGATACTTTGATGATTGTTTTTGTATTTTCTCCTCTTATACTGTTACATAATTTTAGGTTTTGGTTTGTGGCCAGATAGAATTCTGAACTTGAGCACAGTGCATTTCTAACTTATTTGTCTAGTGAACATCTTAGTATCCGACCAAGATCGGCCGTGAAAACAGATGATCGGATTTCTAATGAATGTAGCTCACAAACGACCTGATTACATGATGTGACATCTTCATAGCGTTTCATTTATTTTCCATTTGAAGCTCACTGCATGCACTGGGAGCTTTAATTTGTATATAACATATCCATCCATCTAAATTGCAGTAGGGATATTTTTGTGCAGGCTGTAATGGTAAGTGCACAAAAACAAGTGGTAAAGTGCAATCCCAGGAGTCAAGCTGTTAGCACAGGTTCAATGACAGTTCAAATGCCAACAAAGTGTGCAGCATCAAAGCTGAACAATGCAATATCTGCTGAAACATCTTTTTTAATCATCTAATATTCAACAATAGCCAGAAGTAATGAAAGGCATACTTGCAAGCTCCAGCATAAAAAGTGTAAAAATGACAAAAACAGCAAACTTGTGACCAATCAAGTGATGACGCCTCTTTTAATGCATTGCCCAGAAACCTTGCATGTCTTTAACTTGTGAAGAAAAACATATTGTAAGATACTTAAAACATGTATGAACTCATTTTCTCTCATAACTACAGATTTAACTAACTCTGAGAGGTTCTATTTAATCTGGGAAACATGTACACTTTATGCACCCCTCTTAGCTTCAACCACAAATAGTCCTAGATTGAGATATTTTTAGCACAAAGCTATTTCTTATGCATTTGATGTTGCAAAGGTTCAAACTCTCAGCAATGTTTGTACCGTCCTATCATCCCAAGTCTCTAATCTGATTCTGCAGCACTCTGCTGCTTTGATCTTTGATGAGGAGCTATTTATTACCACTTCTTAACATTTACATATTTAAGGAATGACTCAGCTTGGCAAACATGCATTTTTCTCAGTTTCCTTTTGTTAAACTGTTTAATCACACCTCACTAATGCCTGAATCAAACATTGTGTTACTGGTGTTTGCTTTATTTTCCAAGCTTTTTCTCCTGTCCTGGAGAAGATAAAATCACAGCAGATATAAGGCTGGATCTGGATATTTAGCATTAAATGTGGTGTTATGTTTGTACGCCTACATTTAAATCAGAAATAAAATGAATATCTGAAGCTCAGGTTTGGATATGGGAATTTTGTGATCGCTCATGAGCAGCATTCTACAACTGCTGCATCACTTGCTGCATCAGTCTGTCTGAGCTTTAAATATTGAAATGTAAAATTATAAAGCTTGTATGTTTTAAGTAACACAGACTAACAAGCAGTCCTCCAAGTGCAAATGCACTCAGTAGTCAACTAATTACATGTTATATTTTTATTCCATAACCCCTTTCAGACAGCTCTACCAGCTCAAGATTCTGTGCCTTGATTCTACCATGTAGCGAAGCTTAAAAAATCCATCAAATGCCGTAATGTATTTAGAAAGTTGTAAACCGAGCTTTAAGTACACAGAAAGGTCCCAAGCAAGACAAGCTGGGGGCATAGGTATTAGGCAACAGACGTGAGAGAAAATGTCTGATTCCTCCAGTTAAGATTTGAACCCAATTACAATGTGGAAAAACTGAAGGGTCGATTATTTAATTTACCAGTCATGACTAGCAATGCACATCATTTTGGTATTTGTGATATAATGCAAGCTCATTTTTTGGTTGAGCCAACCCAAGTGATTAAACACACATGCTAACCCCTGCACCACTTTATAATCCTAAAGTAGGACACCCCTCCACAATATCTATTTGCATGTATTTTCTAACTTTTTGTGTTTTTATTTCTAAACATATCTACACACATCATAACAAGTTTGTTATGTTTTGCACTTTCATTGAGTTCTACATCAGGTGTGTCCAAACTACAGCCTGCTAGCCAAATGCGGCCCACCGTCTGTTCTTATTTGGCCTGCAAAGGAGACTTTAAAAATAAAACAATAACAATTTCATTTAGCAGACGCTTTTATCCAAAAAGTGACTTACAACTCAAGCAATAAGGGTTCAGGGACTTGCTTGCTCACCATCCCTCAGTGATGGTTTATGCTGGTTTCAAACCGGTGAATCTCTATTTACAAGCCCATTTCCTTAACCTTTACACCACGTTACCCTATGGCTCCAAACATAAAATGTGTTTTGTTACTGCACCTTGTAGTTCTAAAATGATGCAGAAATGTGATGGCCAAGACAGGTTAACCAACAAACAAAACTTAGAACAACAGAGAAGAAACTTCAACAGGGGTTTTTTTTGTTTTGCCCAAACCCTAACCCTAACTGTAAAGCACATGCCCTATGTACACACCACCACATAAACACTCAAGTATTACGCAACTCAACGATAGTGATGCGAGGTGTGTGAGAATAAGAGCAAGTGGCTCAAGTGACACTCTCTCAGTGACAGAGGCTGGTTGGATATTTATTTAGGGGTGTTGGTGCTGCGGTTAAAGCTGCAGCATGTAGAATTGTGAGACACCATGCTCCCCCTTCCCTTCCTGTTTCAAAACCTATCGACCCTTTCTGGTATCCTCATGAACGGGCACAACTGTGCAGCCCTTTGTGACTTTTTTCTCAAGAGAAACTAGTGACAAAGTAGGGACTTTATCTTGTGTTATAGGAGAGTTTTCTGATGTTTTAGAGACCTGAAAGCAAGTAGCATTTCATGCTGTGAGGACAGTAAGAGGCTCACAGCTCCTCCACTGCCACAAAGCTCACACACAAGCAGCTGCAGCGATCCCAGCAGAGCAGACAGACTCCACTGCACATCTAGACTGCAAACTATACTATTGATGGTATGTGAATGCATTGATTTCAGTCAAGCAGCCAATAGTAGCGCCAAAAACAGCTCATGGAGCACTTTGTAGAAAGATCTCTGATTGGCTGAAATCCAGCTTCATGCTCCTGGATTTCTAAAGCCTAAATATAAAGCCAAGAGAAGAAGAAGGAAATACGGGGGAAAAAGACTGTGAAGAGGAGTAACAGCAGGAACAATGACTGCAGACGAGAACACATCACAAAAAAAAAAAAAAAAAAAAAAAAAAAAAAAAAAAAAAAAAAAGGGAAGAAACGAGGTTGGATGTAAAATTATCTGTGTTCAAATTAGGGGACGGATCTAGACAAGCATAATGCTTTTTTCCGTCGCCCTTTCCGGCATGAAAAAGGACAAAAAAAAAAAAAAAAAAAAAAAAAAAAAAAACAATGATGTGATTTTGCTCTGAATGTCAAATGAATTTCTGTGAATGCAACCATGTCGGAAATGAACTGAATAAATAAATAAATAAATAAATAAAGAAGAGGTTCAGTGTCCACTCAGAACACTTTGAATTACAATATGTGCAAAGATGATTTTTGATCAAAGGGTTAAACATATTTTACATACTGGAGCTTTAAGGAAACAGGCTTGGAATCAGAGAGTCACTGGTTCAAATCCGACCTCGGTGATCAATGTGAGATGTTGACAAAGTCACTTAACCCTACTTAACCCTAGCTGCTCGTGTTGTACATCACTTTGGATAAAGCGTAATTTTCTGTTATAAAGTTTCACAGACACACAATGTAGTCAATAGTAATATTGTGCATGAACATGCTGGATACGCTCAGAGGGTCACTATTAACAAACTGTTAAAAGCACACACTCCCACAGACACACACTTTCTCCATGCTCATTGATCTGCAGTCTGCTCTTTTAACTCTACTTAAATTGTTCATATCTGACTATATTGGACATAATGTTTTGGCAATTAGGCCAAAAGTACCACTCCACAGGGGGGTAAATGACTCAGTCTTACTCTGTGATAATGCATACACCTCTCACCTATATTTTCAGCAATATTAGCTGTTCCTATCAAAAAGATTCTTGAACCTTAAGGCAAGTACTGACCCCTTTTCTGTGACCGCACAATGCCCCAATGTAGTCCTCTAATCGAATGCATTAGACTACGTGCTTCAGTGCTTAAAAATGTGGAATAAAAGTACCAACAGACAATGGCGATTTATCTGCCTTAAGCTACTGTTTAAAGGCTTTTTCCACATCGAGGTCAGGTCAGTCATGCTGCAGCAATTATACTACTCAGACATCTTTTTAACAGTACCATGGCATCATAGCTGATGATTTCAAAGCAGCAATGCCATGATTTCTACAGTGATGGTGCCTGAGTTAGCGCATTTAGTCTTTATGTGCCTTAATACAACAGTATCACATTACCAACAAAGTCTAACTGATTGGCTCTTTTACTGCTTCTTTTACTGCCAAATCTTTGGAAAACTTCTACTGCTTGTTTACTGTTACTGTTTTATAAAAGTAAATTACCTCTTAAGATATATAAAATTTCTTTTTCATAACTACATGTCTTTGGATCAATCTGTTGTGCCTATGACATTTACGGCTGAGGACTAGCTAACAGTGTTCGGTGTGTAATCTGTATAGAGCTCTCTGTATGATGGAATTGGCTGCGATACGACTTGTACATGAACCCCTTGTTTTTGTTTTTACAGAATTTTGTCACATTGCTATTTTTAGGCCGGGGTACCAGACTCAAAATGCCCCTCACTTTGTTCTTCTTGTTCTTGTTGTTGTTGTTATGTACACTTGTTAAAATCGCTACTCCTCTGTTATTCGTGAACGGATCGGGCTGAAATTTGGTATGTATAATCTATGGATGTGTACGCATTGACGTTCAGAACTCGGTTTTCGATTAGGGGCCCCAAAAGAAAAAAAAGTAAACAAAAGTCGATTTCTCATTTATTTTCCAATCAAATATTACGAAGGTCGGTACCGAATCATTGGCACATACCAATATATAGGGTCCATTACCCCAGACATGTCACGGGGGCACCAGGGGGCCCTATTTTTCAAATGACTACTCCTCCGTTAGTTCTTGTTAGATCAGAATGCAGTTTGGTATGAATACTCTATGAATGAATATGATGAGACGCTTGGAGCCCTTTTTTTTTAAATGGGACCCAGTAATTTCCAAATTTATGGGAACATAGTCATGTGATATACTGTTTAAAGGTAATTCAATGTAGATTATGATTATGCCTCATACAATTCGATTAGGGGCCCGAGGTGCCCGGGGGCCCACCCCCATGTTTCAGGAATTTCCATTAACAAGTCATTTTCTCATTTATTTGTGAGTCAAATATTGAGAAAGTTGGTGTTACCAAATCATTGACACATACCAATATATGAATGGGGCCCATTATGTGCCACGGAGATTTTTCAAATGATGTTAATGTTCGTTGAATCGGGATGTAATTTGACATGGATATTCTATGAGCGGATGTCAAGAGCCTCTTGGAGACCTTTTTTTATTCAGTGGAACCGAGTCATTTGACTGAATTCTCTGGAACCTGGTACGTGCTATTCAGCGCGGAGACATTCCACGGGCTCGGCTGTAGTTCATGCGAATGTGTTTATTATTACTGTATATCTGAGACATTTTATAACTGCTTATAGTTGATTTGTTATTTCTCAAGGGCGTGATTTTCACACAAGATACCCTTTCCCACACTTCTGTTTCACCCATAAAGTTTCAGGAATCAGGAGGTGGTATACTGCTATCACAACATAAGATCATACCTGTCAAGTTTTGGATTTGAAATTAAGGGACATTTTCTGGCGCCCACTGCGAGCCGTCCTACCCACCCAACTAAGCTCCAGTATCCCTTATATTTTAAAATAGGTGTATAAGAAATATATATATATATATATATATGAAGCACATGTGTTTATTTAATATACTTACAGTTTATATACAAGTCAACACGTTGCATATTTACTGTTAATTTCTTTAAGTCAGACATTAACATTTTTTTTTCATTATATATTTTCTTTTAGTTTCTCATGCTCACTCATGTAGTTCTCTGGTATTCACTAAAGACTTGTTAGACACATTTGTTGCAGATTTTACATTCTTAAACACTTTATAAAGCGGTGTACATTTGTGACGCTTGTGATTGAATGATTTTTAATGGTGACTTACGTGGTTCCTTCTGCTGTGGTAGACGTTAAAATCTCAGTTATTAATCTAACAGAACGTGTAACTGTGTAACATCCTGCTGCTCTTTAGGAAGATAAACTCTGTCTCATTTCACAACGTATTTACACGAGTTCTTTGTTTTTTTTTGCCAGAACATCTTCATTCATTCATCATCTCTTTTCTGAGTTGTTTCCGGGTTTGTTGCCGCTGTCAGCACTGATCTCGCGAGCACTGCCACTCAGGCCATTTCAGGTGGTAGTTCTCGCGAGGCTAGTGATGGCGTTCACTTTAGTAAGGCATCTTTTAATTATTATATTAAAATATGGGATATTTACGGGAAAATACTAATACGGGAAGATGGTGGGAAAGAGGGGTAAAATACGGGAGTTTCCGGGCCAAAACGGGATACTTGACAGTTATGCATAAGATTAGCTCCCTTTTGTTTTCTAAATTAGCATAACCAATAACTTCACTAATTTTGTTCCTTATTTGAAATATTTTAACTGCCACCTCTTTTAACTATAATTATAAGCACTTCCAGGAGTAGGATGGATAAAGTGGGGAAAGTGATGCTCAAAATTGTATTTGCCGCTGTCAAAAATATTTGATATTGATGAAGATGATATTTGTTATGTATCAGTACGTAATAATATCAGTTCTGTCTGTAACAACAAATGTTTGGTTTTCTTTCTTTTTTCTATATGTCAATGTAGCAATGAAGCATTGCAGATTGTGCATCTCAATCTTAGAAATAAACACACCAGCTTCATATTCCATAATTGTATTTTTTGTGTTTAAATTACCAAAAAGTTGCCTGGTCTCTGATTGATTCGGCAGCACCAATTGTATAAAAAATACCAGTGGGAAACAAAACACATTGGCCGAGACCAGAATCCAATATGCTCATTGTGCTAATTCATGTGTGTAACTGCTCATTGGTAAACTATTGACCTCTGACGACATGACACCCACTACTCAGTTTAGGCCTGTGTGCTGCACCCAATAAGAAGGCTGCTTGTCTCACAGATGATTCAACTGTACAGCGCTGACCTTAGCTGACCTGAATACGCTGAACAGGCAGGAAGGAATCTAAATTGGATTTATTGCACTGGTTTGGATGGGACTGTGCAAAGTGAAGTAGTTCTTCCATCTTTTGAAGAAAAACAAATGGCATTGGCTTGTGCTCTACATGTTTGTCTCCAGGAGATCAGATAAGGAAAAAAAAACCCTTCATGAACCAAAAGGACATGAATGAATTTTTTATTGAGGTCTGCTGAGTCTGGGCCATCCTGGCCTATTTTCCAGTTTGGAGGAAGAGCCGTTACTTGTTGCTCAGCATGATATCGCTGAGGTCATGCATTATGCATGCAGCTATTCTGCAAAGTGCATGCAAACAGTGAGGCTTTAAGGTCATTCCACAGCAAATATATTTGGATGGTTTAAAACCTTGTCTCGTCATCCATAACTGCTGATCCTGTACAGGGGATGCTGGAACCAACCCTATCCCAGCAGATTTAGGATGTGAGGCAGTTTGTTTAAAATCTCTCAAATGAAATCAGTCGACATTTGTACAGAAGCTGTTACATGTGTGACATTGACAGGGCTCCACAAAGCCATGAAATGCATCATTGTGACATTTGCACGTGCAGGTCATAGCGGAGCATCCTTACCCTGCCAGTGGCTGAGCGTTTCCACGGAGACAGATGTCAGCAGAGGCGAGTGGTGAGCTGAGTGTTCACCTCTGATCATTCACATCACATTAGCTGACCACCTAAGGAGTAGAACACAGCAAAGAGCTACGCCACCACTATCTGGGTCATCCGTGATGCTGAAGCCATCCTCATGTGAGTGGTGAAGGTAAACGTGGTGAGGTGCAGACGTCACAGGCCCTCAGCGATCCTCACATCCACACACAGAAGCATCCTTCATCCGCAGATTCTCTGCTACCAGATGTGATAAATTCCACAGAGATTCAGACTGACGTCGTATCCATATCCCGGCTGTGAGATCAGCACAGAGGACGAGAGCTCTACGAGTGCGCAAACCTCGTCAGCACGAAGCGTCACAGACTCACCCAGAGCCTGCCTCTATTTCTCCTCTTCCTCCTCCTCCCACTCCCTAATTCACTGCTTTATTGCTTGCTCTATTTCTATCCTTCTCTGATGCTCACTCATATTTCCACTTCACTGCTCTCTCCCTCTCTAATTCTCAGCTACATCTCTGTGCTGTGCTGTGCTGTGCTGTGCTGTGCTGTGCTGTGCCTGGAGGATGTGGAACATGTGTTGAGGATGGGGGCAGGGGGACTGCTGACTTCATAGGTGGCACGCTGACGTCTCTCACTGATAGGATAATGGCACGCTACGCTGGCATTTTGGGGCCGCATTCTCATCCAACTGGCAATTGTATAAAAATAATCAGCTCAGCCTTTCTGGGTTACCTCTATTTTCGAATCAAACACTTAAACAATAAAAGCAGAGAATAAACAAAAATCAGTCACTGTGCTGGAAAAAAAGAGTTACAATTGTTTTGTTCATAAATGGAAAATAACAAAAGTAAAGAGATTTCACAGAGAGGAAACGCTAAAGCAGAACAACTGCCTTTTGTTCCACCATACACTACAGCCTTATTCTAGGCCGACAAGTAACACATGCCTGTGTTATGTTCCAAAAGCAAAAAGGAAAGGGAAGATGTGGGAGGCAGTGGAAAAGGGAATCAAAAAGGACAACTAGTGAGAAGAGGAGAAATGATTGGAAGGAGGGTGTGAGCAGATAAAGCACCAAGCAAAGAATAAAGCAAAGAGACAGACAGAGAGAGAACATAGAGCTTTGGAGTATTTATAGAAGGCTAGAGACTGATGGGGGGAAAAAACAAGATCCTCTATTTCTGTGCTGTGACACACAGTTGCATCTTGGATGATTGGCTGTCAGGCAAAGTCATGTCAAAGATTTCCTCTGATGTCTCTGCAACAGCAATGCACATAGGCTGCAGCCATGGCAGCATGCATGCATCCCCACTGCAGGCAGACATACACACTGGGATAAGGAATGGATTTGGTTCAGGCTTCACTGGCAAAGTGTCTCGGAAATGGGTGAGGATTCAGTCATGCAGTGGGAAGTGGAATTAATCAAGGAAATGATGACTTGACAATCATGAGCTGTTGGATTTGGCTCTATAATCAGTGAGGAGGAGGAGATGGTTAGAAGAGATTTTCAGTGTTTTTTGGGGGAAATTTTTTCTTAACTTCTTTCTTGGCCTGTAATTTAAGGGTTTCTCAAAGGATTTTTGCGATGAGACAAGAAAATTTAGTTGAGTCAAAAATATTTTTTTTTATGTGCAAATTTAACACGTATGTACGTGTGTGTGTGTGTGTGTGTGCCAAGATACTGCTGGGTTTACGCACTGACCTAGATTAGGCTGTGATGTTCCCAAGCCTGGCAGGCTGTGTACGTGTGTGTACGTGTGTGTGTGTGTGTGTGTGTGTGTGTGTGTGTGTGT
Source organism: Gouania willdenowi (assembly GCF_900634775.1). NCBI lineage: Eukaryota > Metazoa > Chordata > Actinopteri > Blenniiformes > Gobiesocidae > Gouania > Gouania willdenowi. Next base: position 28,996,024 of record NC_041064.1, on the reverse strand, counting down.
GTGTGTGTGTGTGTGTGTGTGTGTGTGTGTGTGTGTGTGTGTGTGTGTGTGTGTGTGTGTGTGTGTGTGTGTGTCTGTGTGTGTGTGTGTGCGTAACAAAGCTGTTACTGAGAGCCAGGCTGGATGCCACACACAGTAGATGCATGTTCAGTTTACGTTTTATTCACGTATCAACTTCATATAATATTCGAGTTTAAAAAAGGAACGTTATATATAATGTATAGATTAATCAAAGCTCGCAGACCTCATTACGAGTGTGTAAAATCACGCTCTCACAATATATGTGTGAAGTTTAACAGATTAACACCCACTTCTGTGCAGATTAGGTGCTTAGTGTCTAGAATATTTCCGTACATATGGTATAAAAATAAACTGCAGCTTCTAACACATCTGAGGATTTAGCTTTATGTGTTTCTGCACAGAGGTGTCATTAAATAGATCCACAGCTCCTTCCACTATGATGAGCTGCTTTTTGGTGCATTCTGGACACCTTATATAAGACATGACTGAAATAATCTCATTAGATTCATTTAAATTAGTTTATCATTAGCATTACAATCTCACACATTTATTGGTCAAAACCAAAACAAATAAAAATCCAACCACCTTCGAACACAGAAACGAATCCCTGCAGTTTTGTCATGGAGCCGCTGCCAAGGCTCTTGATGTTTCTCTGGGATCCGGTTGGTAAGTGGTGGTAAAAATAGCTGTTTCTTAGACAGATGGCGACTCTCTCCCCGTCATACATTCCAGGCTGATGGTGGAAAATGATGGGAAAAGACTAATCAGCAAGAGATTCAACTGTAATCACAAGTGTTCCTTTGGCCCCAAACAGGAAATGACACGTAGACATGAGTGTTGAGTCACATGCTTCTCAGAAGGACAATTTGAAGCTTTTTTTTCTCCTTTAATATTGTAGAGTTTGTTTTTTGGTTTGTTTTTAGGTCTAGAGTTTGCCTCTGTATTATATAGTGAGTGCATACAAAGTAGAATATATTTATTTTTGTGTCGTTGTATATTGCAATGATAATGTATGTGTCAAGTGTCTTTCCAGTGACAAAAAAGGTGAAAAACCTTTGGCCACAAAACACAATGCAAATAAATTCATCATTTTTCATCAAACAAGGTAAGTACAAATAAACACAATTTCAGGTAAGTACATTTAATTTAGTAAAAGTATATTTTAAACGTATTTTTACTAAATCAATGCAGCCAAGTAATCTGTCAAATTAGGCATTAACCAAACAGAAAACTAGGTCTATTTTTATAACCTGAAACCATTTTCCTTATGTTTATATCAGTTATATATATTACAATTTCAAATTTAATGTAACAATTTCTCAACAGAAATACTTTTATATTATAATATTTTCATGCATAAATTAAATATCTATTTTAAGTACTAACTTAGTTTAGCCCTTAAACTATTTTCCTCTTCTCATATAAACAACTTAATTAACTCAGCAAATGAATTGGGCAAATGAATTATACAATGATGAGTTCACATTTGAACAGTCCAGTCATTATGAGCTCAACGGTAGCCCTTTTGGTTTCAGGCCTTTTCCCATGTGTTTTGTGCCATGCACGTTTCAGGGGTTCTCAGCTCTGTTGTGCACAGCCAAAGGTCGTTTATAGGTTGACTTTCTCATCAGTGCCATTGTTGAGGTACGCCGTGGAGAATCATCCGCGCACACGGAGTAATGTACGTGCACACGGAGCAGTATGAGTGTGCGCTGGCATACGCGTTGGAGCAGCACATGCATCCAGCATTACCCGCTTCGAGCACTCAACAGTTTGGTTGTCACAAAATCCCACGGCACACTCGGACTTGCCTCACGGGGGACACCATTTGGGAACCACTGATCTAGGTTACTAGCACTCAGCTAATACGTTAATCTGCTCACAGGAACAAAAGGACAACAGTGTTTAGGTATGTAGGCATATTGGAAAATAACTTGCCAATAAACATTTTTAACCCTATTTTTTCCACTTACAAAACATTTCGGGCTCTCTTCTTCTATTTGCACTTTGACCTATGCGTTTTTTGCGCACATGGAGTTAATCACATTTCTCTTACGTGTATTCTCTTATCCAGATTCAACCTGACTTGGAAGAAGCCTTATTTCTTCAGTTCAACAATCCTGCTTAGTTCAAAGACAGAAGTCCATTTAATCTTTGCCATCAGGGTGTCATGACAGTGTTAATGACTGAAAATGACATGGAACCAGGGTTAGGGTCAATTATAATTTTAACCGTGTAAATGATAATAAATTACAATTATGGTATAATTGTAATTGAGTTTAGATAATTGACTTTGTAATTGTAATTGCCATGAAAAAGTATAAAAAATTATAATTTAACGCAAAACTGGGGAACCATGTTCCAATTCTACACATATGTGGTTAACAATTAATAAAATGTGTTTCATATCAAGCTTTCCCACATTTCATCATTTTTGAAAACAATGAAATCGAGGGGTATACTGACAGACACAAAGAAGGTTCAGACGCCCACACCAAAAGTATTAAAAACTACATTTTTATTGACGAGAAAGCCTAACAAGGTAGCCAACAAATAGGGAAGAAATTAGATATTAGATATTTATTTTTTAGTGTATTTTACAGCTGATTTAGGACCCGTTATCATTAGAGATGCTAACACAAGAGGAAGATTATAATTTTAGGCTTGGTAATTGTGATTAATTGTAATTCCACTTTAGTAATTGAGAACATAATTGTAATTGACTTTCTGAGAATAAAAAAAAAATCATAATTTCATTGTAATTGAGAAAAATGCTGGTCACTGTAATCGTAGTTGAATTGTAATTGAACATAGGAAATTGAAAACATAATTGTAACTGAAAAATGTAAGTGACCCCAACCCTGCATGGAACTTTGCAATAATTTCAACCTTTAAAGATCATGCTCTGAAATATTTTTTATAACTGATGAATAGCCTGTCATGCAATTTTTAAGAAATAACCTAATTTATTTGCTTCTTCATAGCCTACTTTTGTTTCTTTATTTTGCACTTTGAGGCTCCACCTACAGTCAAGGTAAATTGGAATTTTTCCCATGGTTTTAAGATTTTGTGAATTAAACCCATAACTGAGGCATTACACGAATATCTAGGTTACTAGCAGTTACCTAACTTGGCTAAAATGTTCAAATCAAAAACATTAGCATGGTAGCTAGTCAGCTATTATGCTCACAGAAAAAAAAATGGTAGTCGTGATTAGAGATGTAGGCCTATTGGAAAATACCTTGCCAAGACAGTTTTAATACCATTTTTCCAATTACAAAACATTTCAGGCCATATTATTCCATTTGCGCTTATAAGCGGGTTTTTTTTACGCCCATGGTTGAGCACATTTCTCTTACGTGTATTTTCATATCCAGACTCAACCTGACAGCTGACAAGCCCACCATACGTAAATAGACACAGCATGTGTAAGGCTGTAAAGAAAGGCGGTCTTACGTGATTCATTTATAAAGAAGGTGAACTTTGCCATGATGTAATTTTATTCTGCTGCCTGTAAATCATGGAACATGGCGTTTTCCTTACACTTGTGAATATCATTGAATTCCTTGAAAAAGATAATGCACACTTTAAATTTTAAAAGGCCTTATCCATTGAAGTACAATGTAAACGTTTTATGGATGGGTACATTTCACCAAGTAGTACATTTGGCTACATTGTACATAAAAGCATTGTGCTTTTGAGCGTGTGTGTCGTTATGTGAGCGTGTATGTGTTGCACAATTGTGCGGTGTTCTGATCCAGCTTTAATTTAATTATCAATGTTAGGATCAGACTTATTCAGGTATCCGTCACAAAATGTAACTGGTTTTAATCATTTAAATACCAATGGCATAATATAAAACTTGGTTATTCTACAATGTTACAAGCAAGACGTGACTGACCTACAGTAAGGAACTGATTCCATCATACACAAATCAGTTCATACATCACTTACTTACATTAAATAGATGAGCCTGTGTGTCACTGCCCTATGAAGAAGTTGTTATAATATCATTAGACAGACCTTTAGATCATTGTAACGACGAGGTGACATTACTTATGGACTGTTACACTTATGAACTGTTGTAATATAAAAAAGTCAATTGTAATACTGTGACAAACTGCAGTGCTTAATGTAATTAAGAGACATTTTTGTTGTATTGGTTTAATTAATTTATTGGTCAAATGGTGAAGCACATGGTTCAGGCCACAGGATTCATCTAGTGATAAACACAGAAAATACATTTCAGTTAATTGATAAATAACTTAGCAGTGACATGAAAGATAAAACAATTAAATATGTTCTGGTATTTTGCATGTGATTGAAATGTGATCTTCAACAAAGCTTACCTGTACATGCTCTCTTCCTCTTTCCTGAGGTGTTCGAGTAGAAGAATTCCCCGGGGTTTTTGGACACCTTTTTATAGTTCCAGGTGGGAGAGACCAAGCAGAGACTAGGAACAGGGGAGCTGGATGTGTGTAGCTCAATGTAAATATGTAGTTTAATAATTTAGGAGATGTAAATAAGATTAATGATATTAATACAGGGTTAGTGTTTGTGATAATGTCTGTTAGGAAGTGTTTGTGTAAATATTTATGTTGTACTTTTAATATGCACATTATATGTCACCCCATGCTTGGTACAGGCTAATTAGTGGTACACCTGTATATAAGGACTTTCATTCTGTTCAGTAGAGAGTGGAATAGAGATTGAAGTACACTGCGCTTGTGGTGCAAACTAAAAAAATAAACAGATAAAACTGATGCATCAAAACCTGGAGCCTGGTTTCCTTATTGACTGCCTCCACTGCTACGGTTGATCCTTGACAATCATGCACCACTTTATACTGAACTTTGTGCCTTAACGGCATTGAAAGCAATGGCAATGTGGAAAAAACACAGGCTGTGCCAAAACGGATAATTAGGCATCATGGGCAAGAATTTACATGAATGTGACATCCTCCCACATTGGCCACACAATGTAAGTAAACCTGGCATGCCGTTAGGTATGTAATTCACTAGTCACACAATTTTTAGTATTCATAAGTACTAAAGTTGTTGAAGTAGTAAAAAATTGTCAAAGCTAAATTTTCTAATAACCATTTCCTAGGGAGGCTACTACCAGGTTATTCGTCAAAGTCTCCAAATCAATAAATTAAAGACAACTGTAGAAAAGAGGCTTCATTATGTTAAAGAGATCCTCCACTGTTTTTACAAATGTGGCCTAAAACCTTTAAAATGTCCTTATTAGAAGATCTATGCCTAACAAAACGCATTATTTTACACCATATTTGTTTCGCATGACGAAAGCCAATCAGAGTCTTTGTTGACGATGATGTCATGCTGAGTTCACACCGAATGCGTCCTCTGCGGCAGCGGACGTATATCTGCCATACAAAACGCACCGCAGGGTCCGCAGGATCAAAAAATGCTGAGAGAGGAGCTGGGCTCCTTTTTCTCCTCACAAACATGAACCACCAGTGAAAAAAGCCGGTAGATTAACTACAGAGAGAACTTTTACCTGCTACTACCACCTCCTCGCTGATTTGCCTCCACGCCAAATCCTTCCTAGTCTGGTCCCGGTTATAAAGGCCGTGTCATACAGCTCCAGGTGGTCACACAGCTTCTACTCCATGGTTGAACACCGGTCTGTTCACCCATTCAAGAGCTAGGATAGCATTAGCCGCTAATCACACCGGCTTTTTTGACTGGTGGTTTATGTTTATGAGAGGAGAAAAAGGAGCGCAGCTCCTCGCTTCAGCAGGCAGTGAAACTCACCAAGTTGGATGTGTCGCTAGAGGGCGGGGCTTCGCTTCAGATGTGCGTATGATACGAATGGGAAAATTTTTTAATCCTGCGGACCCTGCGGTGCGTTTCGTACAGCGGATGCGTCCGCTGCCGCAGAATACGCATTCGGTGTGAACGCAGCATTATACTGCTGCTCTGAGCAGCAGATCGATCCTGGTTGCCTGTATTTACAGTACATGCACCCGGAGCTAGTCTCATGTCACTGCTCTCCTGATGTAGAACTACTGACTATAAAATACAGACATTGTTCTTCCCTGATCTGTTATAACTTTTGGCAGTCTATAAAACTCCACGTTTTTCACGTACAAACTATCACAAATAAAATTTGATATACTGTAGATTAAAAGTACTTTATCAATCTGTTAACTGCTTCAGTTTCTCAGTTAGAAAAAGGATTATTTCACAGTTGATACTTCCCATTCTTGATTACAGTGATATCATTTATCAAAACACTACTGCCTCCATCCTCCAATCACTTAATGTCACCTACAACAGCCTGTGTAGGTTTATCCTCCACTGTCCTTGTAGAACTCACCACTGCCAGATGTATGAGCAATTGTTATGGCTCACTCTGGCATCCAGACGACAGCTTCACTGGTGATTATTTATATTCAAATGTATTAAAGGTAGGGTAGGCGATTTTCAAAAGCTATTTTGAATGTAGCCTTCCCGACGGCTCCACCTTTACTTTACTTCCTTACTTTAATTCCTCTCCGATCCTCTTACAGTTTACGTCCCTTAAATCAATCATACCTTATAGTCTCCAGAGTCAAAAATGAAGTTGGAAAACACTCATTTAAATATAAAGCTCTGTTTGATTGGAACATACTCCCACGAGAAATTCACTCTCTAACTTCTCTGCCTTTGTTTAAAAATGCTTTTGTACAGAACTCATGTCAGTGTTTTTGATCATAGATTGTGTATGTATGTATATGTGTATGTTTCTATTTATGTGTGTATATACAGTATATATATAATATGATGAACTGAAAGAAAGTGTGGGTGTTTGTATGTGTGAGTATATTGTATTTTTTATGTACTTTGTAATTATTTATTGTCTGTTTTGCTGTATCTGTCATTTGTTGCAATCTTGAGGACCCCCTCAAAAATGAGATGATTCATCTCAAGGGGCTTATCCTCTAAATAAATACATTTGAAGCACATAAAGAAGGTTACAAAAAGTATTTTCATTGTTTATTTGAAATTTCACACTTGTCTTTTCACATCCTGATCTTGCGCTGCTCTTTCCAGAATTCAGCGATCCCTTGAGACAGCGCTAGTTCTGCAAAGCCCTTGCATTCGAATGGGGTGAACCCCACTAGGGCAGTGCCTTTTGTGGTGACCCCCTGTCTTCCAGCCAGGTCAGCAACTGTTGCTGTGATGAGTGATGCTGGAGCATGACAGTACAGTTCACCTCCGATACTGAATGAGGGCCATGGTTCGGTTCCACAAAGGTTGTCGGTTGGATTCCTCTTCACACTTTCTACATTACACGCAATTTCCACAGCTCCTTCATGAGGCAGGGCTAGCACCTGCACACCAGGTAGACCTCCTGGGGTTGACTCTCTGATAGCATTTGCGATGCTGCGGCCTAAGACCATGTCCTGGGTGTCGATAGTGACATTGCAGTTCATAACATATGGACCTGCCCCAATACCTGTAGGAAAACACCCCCATCAATACTGTAACAATGTATGTACTGTACACGATACAACTTTTGTCTTACAGCCTACATGTAACACTTTAATTTGAGTAGTTGATCTCTTATTATTAGTATTATTATTATTATTATTATTATTATTATTATTATTATTATTAATAACATCAAGGAAGGAATTTTGCATGCTCTCCGTGGTGCTTATTTATCAACTGTTCCTACATTCTGAGTGTAGGACATACGTTCGACCATATTCATGCAAACTTCAGTATTTATCCATTTTGACATGAGCGTACGCAACGATTTGATCTCAAGTCAGATCTGAGCTCGTGTACGCAAATCTGAGGGAGTGAATTTGCAGTGCCGCACAGCCTAATCTGACTGAGACTGAAAATAAAGTATGAAACAAGCCTCAGCTGTCAATGAAGCATAAGCAGACATACTTTCAAAACAGATCAAAACAGATTATTAAAACAACTTCAACCACATTTATTGAATTTCCAAATAGCCCACTTTGTTCCTTTCACAGAAAACTCTGCTAATAAACTCTGCTATTGTCTGAGCAGGAGTGGTTCAACGGTGCGCACACACACGAGTGCAGCACTGCTTCTGCGCTGTGTTGGACTGGGGGAACACTGCAGTGTATCATTCATGCTTTTCAAATGTAAAGTATACCTTAAACTTCATCAATAATATGATGAAGTAAAGGTGAAGTTGGCTAACGGCGCTTTCATCAACGGATTTCGTTCCTTTATTTTAACATGTTATTCATTGCCTAAAGCGTGCGGACAGCTGATGCTGATATAAACTGTATATTTCCGTGTGTCTCGTGGATCTCTGCTGTGAAGTTGTACGCAGCGCACACAGGGGGGCAGACATCACATATGAGCGCCTTTATACAAACTTGCAGCAAAATGCTACAAACAGGAATTCTGCAAAACTAGACCTTAAACACCAGTTTTCACACTGCCAAAAAGCCCATCTTTGTTTTGCTTCACCTCACATGTGAGGATTTCCTTTCTTTTCTTGCCAGTGTTTGTTTGACCTCAGTGGGCGGGGCCTACCAACCAGGAAGATTTAAGGGCGTAACATGTTAATGATGATGAAATTCAGCCGCCGCATTTATCAACACCTGATCATTTGTACACATTTGGTCATATACGAATGTTTTATAAATCACACATTTGTGCCGTCGTACCACCAAATGTACACTCAAATCTGAACCCGTTTTGACACAAGGTTGATAAATGTACCTGTCATTTTTTTGGGACTTACCATTTTGTCAACTGTTTGAATACAAAACGGGAAGGAACGAACACTTTGAATCTGACTCCATGCTTTTGGTATTTGGTATCAAATCTAGGGGGGTTTACACTGGATTTCTGGGACTGGCAACAATCCCTGTTACCCTGTGCAAGAGAAGCGTTTACTAAATTTCAGATGAGTTTTGGCTGTCTAATTAAGTCTTTTGCTCTTAAAAAGTCCTTTCATAGTGCTAATGAAATCCCAACTGTTTGTAAAATGCATTCAACTCGTGAAAGGACCTCTGCTGTGAAGTTGTACGCAGCGCACACAGGGGGGCAGACATCACATATGAGCGCCTTTATACAAACTCTTCTCACATCATGTATTATTAACATTAAGGTGGAAGTGGAACACTTTGACAAATTGATATATTTTGAATAACTGCCATTAAAACATTGATGTTATAATGTTAGTTCGAGGTTATTTTGTTCATGAGGGCAATGCGAGCCTTTTAAAGGTCGCAATTTTTCGCAGAGGCTCCATATGTGATGCCAAGGGCAGAGTGAAGGGTTTGTGTAATGCTGCTGTGGGGCTCAGAGGTGGCCATGGGGAGCCAGTGAGCGAGTGAGGGAAACATCTGGGTCGGACGTGCCAGTCCACAGAGTGGTGGAATGTTGCTGGGTAATATCCACCCAGTATCATCCAATAGTTTTAAACATCACATTTTACCCATGTTTGTATGGTCAAGCTTTGTGGGTATAATGGACACAAATAGACAGAAAAGTAAAAAAAAAAAATAGATACATAATAATGTTGTCTATGCTAGAACCTACTGTCTAAACCATATTATTTGATGTGCTGTGAGCAAATTTCAACTCTATGTTTTTGTTTGGAAGTAGAAAGGATGGTTTTTGACTGGTGGTTTATGTTTATGGTGGTTTATGTTTATATATATACTGTATATATAGGGTTGACTTCTATTCAACATTTTAACAGATTTGTTCACAGGGTAAACATGTTGATACTTCACCTAATTTGGTGAATGGAGAACTAATCCACACCGCCTGTCAACTTGTTCACTGTATTGACTTTTTATTGCAGCCATCCATGTAGTTTTCATATTCTGTCAAGCTTGAACATTTCCTTTCCTTTTCGAGTACAGACTATGTTTTGTCGATCAGATGACTTAAACTCACCTGTGAGGCCAAACCTCTTCTGTGGCTGAGGTCCCAAGTCGGGCTGGATCGCCTCCAAGTTTGGCGTCTTCTTGAACCAGCCCATCTCCTTCCTCCTCTGGGCCAGGCCACGCTGCAGCGGGGAGTCAGCCCAACCAAACAGGAAGATGCTGCTGCCCTGGACCCTCTCTGTGAGTCCCTGAGCCACGGCTGAGCACAGGAAAGGACATGTAGGGAATCCATCATTACACAAACCCAGAAACATGCTAGCAGCGGGAGCGTGACACGAAACACACCTCAGAGGACGTCATTCACATTGATAGAGGAAAGTGAAAAGCCAAAACATGGGCTGTTTGTTACATGCAAGTTGTAGTTAATGAGCTTGCTCATTATCACACTCCAATCACACAGAAAAGCAGAGGGAGCGCACATGTCTCACACACAGACCACGTGCTGTGCCACTGCTCATTATCAGCCAGACACCATGCCACCCAGTCAACTGGTAAACTGTGAATCTGAACAACAGCAGAGGAAGTGACAGGATGTGTCATCATCTATACAAGTTCTCTGAGAAAACATCATAACACACATTAACACAACAACATAATAATAATACTAAGCCAGCTTTGAAGTATAATGCAGCCTAAAATCTGATTTAATGCATCTTCTTATTCTTCTCTCTGTGTGCAAATGCTGGATGTTCATTCACTGAAAGTCATTATAGCTATCAATACCAGCTTCAGGACCACATATCAGTTCTCAGTAACAGGAAATGAATTTGCCCCAAAATCTAATGGACAGAAAGCAAATCAAAGGGAGTCACATCAGCCTAATTTACTCTCAAGTCAGACAGAATGGGAAATTACATGAACTATCCTCTGACAAATAATGAATTTTTAATTGGAAAACCTGATTTCTCATCAACAAAGGTGGAAAAACATTTATAGAGAAAAATTATTTACAATATTTATTCTCTGCTAAATCTTTCAGTGGACTGGACTGTATGCTCTGACAGGCTGGATTTGGCCAGCAGATGTTAAGAACTTATGTTTAACTTCAAATAAAACTAAACAAACGTCTTAAAGGGGACATATCATGGTTTTAAATCCTTTCTTTTTAGATATAAATCATACAGTTGTGGTCTATATAAAGCGGAACTGCACTGCTTGGGTCTGAATTCCTCATTATTATAGCTCCCCAGACCCCTTTTCTACCCTTTTCTGATGTGCTTCTGAGAGCAACTCGTTTTGGTGCGGTCTCTTTAAATGCAAATGAGACACTTCATACCCCGCCCCCTCTCCAGGTTCAACTCCACCCTGCTCGGCCATTTTTGTAGTTTGATAGAAGAGATATGGCTATGTAGCTGCGCAGAAAAAGTTTATTTACACGTTATTTACAAAATGTCAACAACGGAAGACTTGTCCATCCAGCTTTACATGTTTGAGCCAGAGTTAGACTCGGCGGAGCGAGATGAAAATGTAAATGATGAACCTGCAGAACCCTAACAAGTGAGCTAACACAAGCACCGAGCTAACGCTAGCGCCAAGCTAACGTCACGAAATGCATTTTAATACAGTCTTTTCGGAGACAAAAATGGCAAAATGAAATGACTAATGAATACTTTAGACTTAAATTAAATCACCTAGGCCATATCATCAAGGATTTAAAACGAGCACACAGCGCTAACATATGAAGACGGTGCAGCTGCTAATGCTAACAAAACAATGACAGGGACGTTTTATCATCACACTTTTTAGCATTATTTACAGCTTACTGAAGTGCTCTGTTCGTCGTCTCCAAAGATAGAAGGAATTGAACCCTCAATCAGACAAAGTCTTCCGGCAAATCCTTCTTTATACTGGCGGAGGTTGCTGAAGCTGTCATCCTTGAAGTGCTTCACACACACAAAAATGATCTTACCCACAGATGTGGGTACATTTCCGTGAAAAATAAAACTCAACCAGGCACTTTGAAAAGGTTCTGATGCTGGGAGACGGTGTAATGAAGTGTGTGGGTTACTACATCCAACAACCAAACATTTTGACTTATCCTCTCGTAACTTCTGCATCCTTGAGCTTGGACTACAAAATAAAAGCGAGAAATAAAAATGGCGGATTGCTCGAAGTGTTGGGCCTGGAGTCGATGTCCTAATTTGGCAGTTCCGCTGACATTGTTCAAAAAACGTAATAGAGAATCGAAAAATCGAAACAGATTGAAAAATATGACCAAAACAGAATATAAAGATATCAACGGAGCACCTGAAGAGATTAATTTGAACTTTTCTGTACTTCTAAACAATCTAAATATACATCAAAATGCTTTTAAGGGCTAAAAAAGTGGATTTAGCACGATATGTCCCCTTTAAATAAAAGAAATTAATGATTTTAATGTTTATTCCAATAGAAATTATCAGAGAGCCTTGACAAAATGTGACAACGTGTTTAAGCAGCTGTTAAATGTGTCCGGTTTGGGTGAGATAAGATGCAGACCTCTCACACTTGCTTTGTATGGATATCTAAACACTCCAAAACCCTCAAATAAGCACTTGAACTGCACGTCTGCTCTTTCAGCAGCACAAACCAAAACACGGACTGTTATAGGTGTCATACAGAATCTGCTTGAAGATGATTTTAGTTTGATTGTCAGTTCTCAGTGGACCCAAGCACTATGCCTATTTTATTAGCATTTAGCACTGAGTGCCACAAAAAAATAAAGGTCTTCAATCATTGCAGCATTCATTTTGGTATGACAATAATCTAGCAGTGTGCTGAGGAAAGAGGTAAAGAATGAACTTCAGGCTCTGTGTCGTCACAGTGTACTAAAAACAAAACATTAATGAAGTCTCTAAACTATTTGTGTCACTTCACACCAGGGTTAGGGTAAAAAACATTTTTCAATTACAATTACGTCTCCAATTATCCATGTTCAATTACAAAACAATTAGTTACGCTGACTGGCATTGTTTCCAATTACAATTAAAATTACAATTATCGTTTACCCCTGAAAATCGATTACAATTACATTCTCAATTACTAAAGTTTATTTATTTATTCAGTTTATTTCCGACAATTACACACAATTACGTGCCTGAAATAAATAAGCCCATGAAACATAACTCTCCCCTTGTGTTAGCTTTCTGTTAGCATCTATATGATAACATGATGACGCCCATGAGAAGTGACAGGGAAAACTTGATATGAAACATATTTAAATAATTGTTAACTACATACTGTATGTGAAAGACTTAGAACTGTAACATGGTTCCCCAGGTTTGTGTTTAAATTCAATTGTAATTAACAGTTTTCATTGAATTTCTATACCAATTACTGTTACAAAATCAATGATTTGAATTCAATTAAATTTAAATGATGATAATAACAACAATAGCTTTTTCAATTACAATTATGATTACATCATAATTGTAATAATGATCAATTAGGTGATTACATTATAACTGACCTCAACCCTGCTTCTCACACTCAGGATAATTTAAGTCTGATCATGGAATCACATACATGTGCTTGAACGTCATCTCACCCCAAGCTTCTCTGACGCAGTCCTCCACCCCCACCTCCTCTCCCAGAGGATAGATGGGTATGAGATCAACGGCACCCATGCAGGGATGCACCCCTGTGTGAGCACGCATGTCGATCAAGCTGTACGCAGTCTCACACGCACACAGGACCGCCTCCCCTAAGAAGAATCCAAACGGAGAGTGACACTGAGAAAGCTGCTGCACCAAGGCTGGATGAGAATGTTAGATTGAACACGTCTGTTATCTGCAGAACAGTAAAGCTCCACAGCTTTGCATTGAGTGTCAGCAGGTTGTGATCTGAACAACCCTCCATTACAAATACTTTCAGCATTATCTTTGTTGGAAAAGTGTTCTCTCTTTTTTTTGTGGGCTAAATCCCTGCCAAAGCTTATTCAAAGATTTTGGAGTGTGAAAGGATTGGAGAGCAGGAACCCAATCCCTGCTGAAGCAGTGGAGTGACACCAAGCTTCTCATTCTGTGTGTCTTACAAACAAAGGCACAGGAATGTAAAGATCCTCCATTTCAATGAAGCCTCAGCTCAAAACACAGATTTACGTACTTACTGACAGAATCTATGTCAGCCACAATGGTGATGACGGAGCGGTTGTAATCATGATCATTAAAGATGTTCAGCACCGTTGTCCTCTCACGTCTCAGACCTGAAAGAAAAGAGAAGTCTTTATGGAGCAGAGTCAGAGCACACAGGGACTGGTCATGATGGTGAAGTCGTGGAAAACATACTGTTGGGATTTATTCAAACTGTCAATCAAAAACCACTGCCTCCATCACCTCCTAATAATGTGTATTTATTCCCTTCACAACACAGTCAGCCAAATCATTCTGACCACTTACAGGTAAAGGATATGACATTGGTATTGTTGATATTAATGTTCAAACAGAAATAATCAGATAATTAAAGCAGAACAAAGGTCCCTTTTGGTTATGTCACTGTCGTAAACACTCCCCAAGGCAGCATCTCCTCCCTCCTGCAACGGTGAGACGGGCAGCGGGAGGCTTCCTCAACTTACTGGGGCAAAATCAAAGAGGTTACCTTCTTGAATAAGCCGACATTCTGAGTGAACTCATCCTTTAGTAACTCCATAAGTTAAGCATTTCTACCGTAAAAACAGCACTGTTTATGATAAGTGATCAATCAGTTGTCTCCACTGTCACCCTGCTGCGCAGGCACACACACACATACACAGACACACACACACACACAAAATTGTTCCCTGGTAATGACGTCACTGGAGTGATGAAGTAATGGAGTGACTAAAAAACACTACTGTGTTCAAGCGACTCATCACGGGTGATTGAAGCGACTGCAGTCGCTTCAATCACTACAGTCGCGTTTGGTGTGAACCCACCATTAGTGTGTATTGGGCTGTCGCAAAGCAGTAAGTCTTGTCGCAAGAACGAGAACAGAGCTGCGAGACTGGCCCGATCCGGAGGCAGGGAAAGTGGCAAGTGTGGTTTTGTGGTCAGAGACAGCAGGGGGGGATGAAAGACCCCCAATCACCCATTAAACACTTGTATTACCCTCAGAGGGACTATGAGAAGGATTTATTCATGTGAAAAAAGTTTCTTAGTTCTGCTTTGTGAAGTGAGCTTCACAAAAAAGACATCACAGAGATATTACAGTTTGTCCTCAGTTGTTGAGATACTGGTACATGAGACACAATGACAACAAACTGTAACTCAAGCACCAACCCTTGAACCAATTCTCAGCTCTGGTCCAAATAATGTCTCTGGATGGCATTACTCTGTCACCCAGCACCACAGTGCTATCTTTGATACCGACTTATCCTTTAAATCTCAAGGACAGCTTTCTTCCACCTCTGTAATATCTGTAAACGCAGGAATATCTTGGCCCAGAGTGATGCTGAAAAATAAATCCATGCATTTATTACATCTAGAGTCCAGAGTTAAATATATTCCTTGATTCATTGAGTCCGAAGGACCACCAGTTAGAAAAGCACTTCCTAAATACTACATTTTCACTCTATCACTTTAATTAGAGGGTAAGATCATAAGGAAGGCAAGCACTAACATAAAAAGGTAGGAAATTATGAGATTTCAAGTACATGCAACACTTTATTTCTCCTAATTTGTACAATAGTTTCATTTACATTACATTTGATAGAAAATACACTTTGCTTTTTAAAAAATATTTCTTATATATCATTATCAACATAGCAGTGACCATACACCAGATCTGCAACAGTTAAAAACATTTGTTACAATGTTTCAGTGAAAACAAACATTAAAAAATGGTTAATTTATTACTAAAACTTCATCGGCAGTATTTCACTTTACTAAGTACTGTCTACATCTATCAACTGTATTTATCTTTGTGAGATTGAATCCTTGAAAATAAATCGGATTTTAGATGGAGCTCATTGGTAACTAGAGCGCCTGAGGGCCCCTCACATGGTCCATGGTTGGTGACCCCTGCATTAAAAGAATCACAGGACACTGACAATGAGGTGATCACACTGACTGGACTTGCCTTTAGTGTTATACAATGCAGCTTTAGCCACTGTCTCCACCAGCTCTTTTCTGCGGGCTTCAGAGACGTTAAGTAGACACGCCACGAGTCGTCTGCCTAAAGAACTGGACATCATGTTTCTGCAACAGAAATAAAGAGCTTTGATCATTCAGTGGTATCTACGATGTAGCTTTTTCTGTTAGGCAGGTTTAGTTTTATGGTTAACATTTTCAAGTTTTAAAAATGTTAAACTAAAAGCTGTTCTGGGTTTAATTGAGCATTTCCATTTTTTTTTTCTTGAAACATTTTATTTACAAATGTTATGTTTATGTGTGCTAAATTCTACAGGTGTTGAAAGGTAACAGATTTAACTTATTTCCATGTACCAGTTTTCTACAAGTTAAAAAACATTAGGGACATTTGTTTTAATTTTTTACTTAAATACATTTAGTAGCATGTACTTTTTTTTTTTTAACTTTCACTCACCACTAAAAAAAAAAAAAAAAAAAATAGAATTTTTCTTTTTTTTTTAAAAAGTTAGAAGTTAGTAAGAGTTATTGCGATATAACGAGTAATGGCCTCCCATAGAGTAGTGTGTGTGTGTGTGTGTGTGTGTGTGTGTGTGTGTGTGTGTGTGTGTGTGTGTGTGTGTGTGTGTGTGTGTGTGTGTGTGTGTGTGTGTGTGTGTGTGTGTGTGTGTGTGTGTGTGTGTGAGGCCGTTTAGGAAAAAAAACAGTGAAGAAAAAAAAACACAATGAAAACCAAAAACACACAACGAAAACCTTATGTTTACACATTAGATGGCGCACTTGTACATTGAAATCCATTTTTTTATGCATTTGTTTTTTTTTTCGTTTTTTTTTTTTTTTTAAATATATCTACAATTTACATCTTTTTTTCACATTGATAAAGCTGATTGGATGTTTTTTCACAATGAAAATGCGTGTCTGAAATTTAAAACAAATTTCGCATTAAAAAAAACAACAACAAAAAAAACAACATTGATGTGTAACCGGACGTTGATAGATGTGTTACCGGATGTTGGTTGATGTGACCGGAAAAAAGCTGTTGAAGGCTGCTAGAGAATAAAAGTACGGCTGTGTGTTTTTGGTTTTCATTGTGTTTTTTTTATTTTTTTTTCACTGTGTTTTTTCCTAACCGGCCTCCCATACGTGTGTCTTGATTATTATTTTCTTGTCTTAATTTTTTTTTTTTCTTGATTTTTTTTTTCCAGTCCTGTTTTTTTTTTTTTTTTTTTTTGGGACACCTGCAAACTCCTCCCACACAAAACACAGGTGGTACTTTTACCAGCGTTATTTTTTATTCAAGTATCTATACTTTTACTGTAGTACTGAAGACTAGTACTTTTTCCACCTCTCTTGGTGAGCCGTGATCTAGTACATGTATTAATAGTAATACCATCCACAGACAGTGTGTGGCGCTGTGCAGTAACACTTTCTACATGCGGTCTGTGCATTGAGGGAGGAAAAAAATAGTTTTAAATTAAAAGTTGCAAAAACTTTGAGTCATTGAATGTGATTTCATTGATTGATTATTTCATTAATCATCATAGTCCAGATGACCTAGAAAGTGAATTACCTTCTCCAATGTCTTCTTATCTACAGTGTTCTAATGCTGTTGTGCTGCTCATCTGTCTCACATAGGATCAAAGTCTACCCTGGCTGTTTCTCAGTGCCTCTTGTGTATGTAACTGATACTAACATGTTCAGTGCATTATATGATGTTATTATCGGTATAGGACAGAAAGAAACGAGCCTGACCAGTAAAGCTCTTACTGTGCTCAGCTGTAGATCTCACTGATCCTCGTTCACGTTTGCGAAAGTACTGCACAAAGTTCAAGATAGTTCCCTCCTGGTAATAAACACTTGGTCAAACTTATCTTTTCCGGAAACAGAAATTCCAATCATTTGCCCTTTTCAACTTAAAGTTTGTGCACTGCGCTTTAAAATCACTTACCTTTATGGGGTACCGATTGTAAAGTTGTGCATGCTAAAATAAAAAACAGCAACATTTAGCAACAAACTACGTTTAAAAAACACGTGTGGTTTTTTTTAAACCAGATTTACAGCAATATTTGCGAAATTTGTGATATTTATTTTCTCATAAAAATATGTCAATATTAAATCTAAATCTAAATGTTAAATCTAAATATTACTGTTAAATCTAAATGTTAAATGTTATATCTAAATGTCATGGGTGACGGTCAAACTAAATATTTAATTAACCGGAACAACATAAAAGCTTATTCCGGTGAATTTGTATATTAGCTAAGTATTTAGTTTCACCCGTGACATTTAAATGTAACATTTAGAAATAGATTAAGATTCACATTTAACATCTAATTAGATTTAATATTTAGGATTTACATTTATCTGCGATGGACTGGCGCCCAGTCCAGGGTGTACCACCGCCCAATGAGAGTCGGAGACTGGCAGCGGCAGACCCCCGCGACCCTGTAAAACAGGAGCAAGTGGGTTAGAAAATGGATGGATGGATGGATTTACATTTATAATTAACATTCATATTTAGATTAACATTTACATTTAACATTGATATTTTAGTTTTACCAGAAAAAAATATCAGAAATTTCCCAAATATTGCAAATCTGGTCAAAAGTAACAATCAAAATTCACATACGTTTTTTCAACATGGTTTGTTGCAAAAAGTTGCTGTTTATTTTAGCATGCGCAACTTTACAGTCTGTGCCCCTTTGCATATAATGCGACAAATAATCTTTAGTGTTCAAATTCTAACAACTTCTTTATTTAATATATGAATCATATCACAGACATTTTTTCTTTAATAATTGTGGTAGGTGATTATGATAACACATTTAATGAGGATTGGATGCTCTGAAACTAAAAGTTATTTTTCGCTGGGCTTTTGTACTTAATAATCTTAATGGTAATACAATTTTCTTTATATGTGATCCTTGTTTACTTTCAATGTTGTTAGTGGAAGCCTTGCATCCGCACAAGAAAGCAACAAACGAGAGAGCAGCAGAGGAAGTTTTGGATTCATTGTAAAAATGAGTGTCCAGCCTGTTTTCCAACTAGTCCAAAACGACAGGGAATTATTTCAGTCCTGCCATCTTCATCTTTCACAGCAACAGACATGCGCAGTAACGCCGCACTCAACTGTGGCGCATTGATCTCTATCATACCACCAGAATGAGTACGTTGGTCGGAAAAAAAAGTGAAGCTACCCGCAGCCATATTAGTACACCGAAAATATCCTGAACAACGATGAATGGACGTATGAATTGGCTGCTCAAATTCATTTAAGTTTCACATGATTTTATTTATGAAAACACACCGTTAAATTGGATTATGTTCACAACATTAATTTTAAGACAATAGAAATATATACAAAATAAAGAGCAGTTTCAATCATTTAAACAATGTGGGTGTAAGCCAACTATCAGTTGTAGAAAGTTCCTCATAAACCAATTTGATGAAGAGTATGTTTATTTTAGATAAAAGGGGAGACAGAATGCTTGATTTTAAATAGTAAAGGACAAACTTTACACAAAAGGTGAGTTTCAGTAAAGTAAGTTTATAGGTTTAGAGCTGAATACAGCAGTGTAAATGTATTGGAATCAAACAGAGAACATAAGTCAATTGGGGATGTATATATAAACCACAGACTATAACCTGCCACCAACAAAAGTGTTTCTATCATCAGTTATTAGCAGTGTTGTTAGTGATTTGTCATTATTCTTAATTCACTGTATTTAACTGAACCAGGCAACATCCAATTTTGAACGTCACAACGGAGAGAAAAGAGTCCCATTTAATCAGAAGCCTTTAATCTTCTTTTGTTTACAATGCCCTCCTGGCATTAGGTATAGCAAGATGGCGGTCAAGGACTTCAACTCTATAGGGTTGTTAATCAATGCGCCATTCAGTATTGATTATTGTGTATTGTATATTGTATTTATTCCAAAGGTAGGAAGAAACAGAGTAAAAATACTTTGTACTTTTCTGGAGACTTTTTCCTTTGAATTACTACATTTTCACACAAATATCAGTAATTTTATCCACTACATTTTCAACTTTACAGAGGAAAAACAAGTTGCCAGGTTGGGTTTACTGTGTCCGAAGCTGGCTGTTTAGGTGTCATTTTGGGTGACTTATTATTTTGATTTTTTTTACCTGTTTCTGTTGGACAAAAATTGTATTTATTCATTTATTCATTTATTCAGTTATTCATTTATTTGTTTGTTTGTTTGTTATTATTTATTTATTTTTCTTCTAAATTTCTTTGCGGTAGTAGTTAGATGGGGATGGAATAAAGGCTGTCTGATTTATCTTCTTCAATGTAGTACAGTTTTATTGCTAACTACTTACAGAATTAATGGTTAAACTTATTTACAAAAAAATGTATTCACATAATTTCCCAAAACTATATACTCCTAAAATACATTTTTGAGGAATAATCAACATGGCCTGTCAAACATATTACATGATTTCTAGATAAACACAATATACACCTTTTTGCGGTGACATCATCATCCGGGACATTTGCCTTAGCAACACCCTTTGCCATTTTAAGAGGGGTTTACATTTGCCTGACAACCGCTTTAAACACTATTTACCACGAACAACACAAAGGTTTTACTCAATGTTGTACAAATATTTCAGCAGACTAGAGCCAAAGGCCAAGCACCGATATGAAGGGAAGTTACATTTGGTTGGCTTAGAATCGTGTCCATACCAAGCACCTCAAGTTTCATGGAAAAGCCATCCGACAACATGGCCTTAGGGGTATTCCATAAAGGAGGGTTAACAAACTCTGAGTTAATCCATAAACTCTGAGTCAACATACTCCGCGATGGTAAACTCTGGGTATCAAATTCCATTACAGCTGGTGTGAAATGAGTCAATCAACCCTGAGTATGTAAACCTTGGGTTACTTTCATGCACGCGCGCGATAAAAAGCTATCATCAATGAATCAGAGATTACCCAAGCTGCCATGACAACCACCCGGAAAAGAGCGATTTCTTCACCCTAATGGGTGAAATAAGCCGGTGTTTGAGGAATATCAGCCTGTTCTAAAAGTGTGTTCAGTCTTCAGTGACTATAGTGGCTTAAATCACCCGTAATTAGTCAAACTTTTTGGTCGCTTCATAACTTTATCTCTTCAATGACGTGACGAGCGGTGAATAATATGAATAAAATGTGTCTGAGGAGACTTGGAAGCAGCAAAGGATGGCTGCATAGAGAACCCTCCTGTTACACTGGATATAAAGACAGTGACTGCTGCTTGATATCGAATCATTTATATTGATTTTGAATGTAATATTGTTGCCAGAGTCATCTCGACGTCTTAAAAAATGTCATTAAAAAACACTGAAGTGGGACGCGAACCTGTGACCCATCACTGCCAAGAGCAGCATCACAATTCACTGCACCATCATACTTTCAAAGATGTGTGATCTACAGATTTAACTGTATAACAATATAAAACAACAATCGAGCCTTAAAAGTGGATTAATTTAAATGATCATCTCTTCCTTTATATTATCCACAGGTTTGTATTCAGTGAACTTTACTACAGACATCAGTAGATGTTTTAATGCAGATCAACCTCTCAGTGACTTTCACTTGTTATAAAGAAAACTAACGTCTGCACAAAGCAACACAACATTAGTAATGATGTGAACACGTCTGTGGTGTGTGATGTTACTAATGTGTTTCAGAGAAAAGTGTCAAGGTTCATTAAAGTGTTCAGGTGGGCGGAGCCAGGTAGAAACCCAGGGTTTCTTTGATAAAACCTGCCAGCGACCAGGTTTAGTTCACGAACAGTGTTACCATGGTGACATACTCAGAGAAGAACATACATCACGTTTAGGAATGAGATACTCAGAGTTTCCCTCATTTGAGCCTGAACATACTCAGAGTTTGAACATTATGTGTGTTTTTGTGTCTATATAGGCCTGTGTCATCATGATAATTGGCTCGTTACACGATGTGGCTATGCAAGGCTAGCGCTGCTAATAATAATAATAATAATAATAATAATAATAATAATAATAATAATAATAATAACTTAATTAAAACATAAATGAGGATATGGAGCACATTTGTTTATTTAATATACTTACAGTTCATATACAAGTCAACGCATTGCATATTTACTGTTAATTTCACGTTGCTTGTCTTCAAGTTAGACATACTAGCCATAAACATTTTAGTCATTACTGAATAAAATATAGTTTAGATGTAAGCAAATTCATAATAAATGTCATAAAATCAATCAGGAAGAAATTAGATCCCCAAAATACACAACAAAATGTCTATTGCAAACCTACGACCACTTTGATTTTGGGCTTCATGTTGTTCCATCTACGTTTGTTCGCCTCAGTGCTTGGATCTATAACTTCCGTTTCTGGTCTTTTTCTGTCGGTATTCTGTAAAAGTCTATCTTTTCCTTCAGCCAGGCGTGGTTGTGACAGCCAAATACTGCGCAGGATTTGGGCATTACGCGATAAAAATCAGCCAGACTGCAAAATCAGCGGTAAATAGCGGTTGTCAGGCAAATGATTAGCACTCTTTGTAGACGGTCCCTGCCCACTCCGCAGCTCAGTGACGTCATGTATCATTTTTAGCTGAGCAGAGTCTAATGAAGAAAACATCTGTACAGTATGTTCTCTGCGTTACAGTGACTACAGAGATGTATATATTGTGTTTGCGCCACCTTTTGATCGTGTGATATCAATGCTACAAACTTGAACCAATCAATATTTTTCTGGTGATATTTTCGGTTTACCAATATGGCGGCGGGTGGCTTCACTTCCTTCTACCGACGCGCTTTCAAGTGATGTGACAGAGATCGGTGGTGACATCGCACAGGCAGAATATGCTAAATCATCGTGTTTGTCTACTGTCGGTGCTAACTAGCAGAGCTTCACCGTAATAACTGCGGCTGTTGCCATGAAGGCCTCCACAGACTTCAGCGGGCTGGTCGCATCCGCTCCCCGGGATGTGGGCTCCCACAGCTCACTGCAGAGGCTGCTGGCGGTTCCTGGTCACGTCCCCAGTAAAACCAATGACCTGCTGCTGCTGCTGCGGCCTCACGGAGACCCGGGGGCGGCGGGGGAGGAGAGAGATAGCCGGCATGTGGTGTTCTTTCACGGGGATATTCAGGTGAGTAGGTGTCGGTCTCTGATCCGCTTGGCTTCACTTTGATGACCCAACTTTAGTCCTTCTGAGCCCCGAAGGTAGCTTTACATGCTGTTTGTTAGGTTTTATTTTAGAGATTTTTGATAAACCACCAATGTTGAGTTATAAGAAATAAAGTAGAGTTAGACATGACAGACAGACAGACAGACAGACAGACAGACAGACAGACAGACAGACAGATAGATAGATAGATAGATAGATAGATAGATAGATAGATAGATAGATAGATAGATAGATAGATAGAATGGTATAGCAGCTCACAAGTTACGATGTCATTTTTAAGCCAATATGGATTTTAAACAAATTTAACTTTATGGTTTTTATAATCCCATTCCACCACCTTTTCCACCATTTTTAGTAACTTGTAACCCATTTTATTTCTAATTAGGGCAATGATTTAGATCTTTAAGATGATATACTAAGGTGCACATAATATTAAACTTCCTGGATGATGGTGGATATTGTTCAGATAAATAAATGTGGTTATCACAGATTCATAGAACAATGGACCATCATTTTGCTAACTTTATGGATGGACCCCAAAAATATCTTCCCTTTATTCCCCCTTATAGATAACCCTGTCTTCAATGTTTTATTTATTTTTTATTTGAAAGGGACAGTGCACATTGATGAACAAGTGTTAAAAAATGACATATTGTAAATGCGCCAGAGTTAACAAAATGCTAATTTGCATCTGTTGTCCCTTGATGTCTGTGTTCAGGTACAGTGGGGGTCCCCAGTCTGAAAAGTATGAGAACCACTGCAATAGACGATAATGAGCTCATGCTAACGATCCGATATAATATTTTTGAAAGCAATAAAAGACCAATAACATAAACCAACTTTTCCTATTTTAAGAACAAACAAGTGCCACTCTGCAAATAAAAGGTAAAATAAAAACATAAATCAGTCATTGAAGGCCACTCTAAAATGAAAACCAATCATGTAATCATAATATCGTTCTTCAAAACATATTCCCACCAGTGCATGAACTTCGGAAGTACAATTTTTTTTAAGAAAAACATCAAACTAGAAAAGTCTACACAGATCAAAGACATGGACATAAAAATATCTGCATTTTCTGGCAGCATTTGACATTGAACATTGATTATGTCTCCTGCTGGACAGATGTTGCAGGGGTGTTATGTATATATGGCTCTTAGGTTTATAAGTTTTCATATTGAATATTGTCATTGACAGATGACCTCTGTGAATGTTTAACAGGTAGAAATTGCGTTTATTTTTTAGATGTCATCAATGCACTGAAGCAGAGGATGGGCCAATGGCCTGCATTATTAGCAGTTGCAGTGTATTGTATGTGTGAGACTGAAATGAAAGAGTAAAGGCACACATTGAAGTACTTCCAAACAGTAGGTACAGTATGTGAGTGAAGATCAAAGGCATGCTGTTTATTGTGTCGATGGATGATTAGTAGGATTTTTTATATGAACAAAATGTACAAAATTATATTGAAATGTTTTCATTTCTTTATTCATTTTCATCTATTTTTAGTCATTCAATATAAGTTAAATATCTAAGGAATTAAGTTTGACTATAAATCTTCTTCTGCGTGTGTGGTAGCTGGTTATGATTATTATCAGACTAGGTGGCTCTGTGTAGCACCAATTGTTGCATGATAAGCAATGTTTCACAAAGTCTAACTTTTATTATGAATAAAAGACCAACTTTTTAAATTTCCTCTCTTCATCCTCTCTTCTATCGCTACAATCTGTAGTTCCTCTTCTTTTCCTTTTATAATTTACTGTACGACTGCCTCCGTACACTCACGAAAGCTGGACTCGTGTCACATCTCATGACTATGATGACAAGTTATCAATGAATAACTTGACTTATGTATGTAGAGTTATTAGTTCTTATTGGTGGGCAGTCTCTTCACTAGTGTGATGTCAAGTAAAGCGTAACTGTTTACAGTCATGGGTACTAATGTAATTCAAGTGTTGGAACTTGTTCTTGTATTATTTACAGTTCTATCCTTATGATTGTGTTTAGACAGTAATCAGTAAGTACAGTAACCTCATTTTCAAAAAGCTATTTTTAGCCTGAATGAGCACGACATTGAATCTCCAGCATTAATATCAAGTCATGTAATCTATTTTTTTTTTTTTTTTACAAAGCCACCAAAATTATGCAAATAGAACCTCAGGCAGTTCACATTTTAGTTTCAAAGAACTGCTTTCTAGGAACACAAAGAGAGGAACAGCTTTATTTTGCAAGCTCAACATTTGAACATGAAATTCAGTTTACAAAAAGCTGTAAATCAACACATTTTCCGTAAATATGCACCCCCCCCCCAAAAAAAATAAAAAAAATAAATAAATAAATTTATAGTCAAATACTGTTATAGCATGAAAATATTCCCTTTAGAAAACACAAATATGATTGGCCAATGCTTCCAACCCAGGTAAAAAAGGTTTGTGACCCACTTTTGAGTCCAGATTAGGGCTGAACGATGTTGCGATTTAATATACGATTATTTGTTCAAGAACCTTGTCACATATTTTTCAATGAACACAAGCAATAAATCAGTCTGTTTCATAATAAACAATTTCAGATTTATTTAAACTAAATCTAAAAAAGCATTTATCAGATCAAATAAAAAATGTACGGTGGGCCTATTGAATTGTTAAGGAACAATTGGTAAAAATTAAGCATCCAACTTGTTTGAAGTTTTTCTTTCAAATACTTGTGATGTGCTGTTTGTGCAGCTGTTTAATGTGGTTCACACAGATCCAGGAGCCAATGCTTTGTGTGTGTTTACTGTTTATTGTGCAGAACTTCCATGAGGACATGGCGATGCAGCCTGAAGGTGCTCAGTGGCTTCGGTGGAGTCTAGAGCAGGTGGCTCTCACGCTGGGCCGTCGTTTCCCTGACCGACACGTTTGGGTGGTGAGAGCGTCGCGCATGTACCTCCACAAGTTTAGCTGCTACCACAACTTTGTGGAGAGTAACATGTTTGGAGCGCCGGAGCACTGTCTGTACTCAGCCAACTTTGGAGCATTCCACCAACTGAGGTTTGACACCTTCTGATAGTGTGACAGAATCATTAGTCCCACTCCCACCTAATGCTGTGCAATATAACGATATATATCATGGTGCGATATAAAAACGTCTACCGTACGATATAGCCCTCTATCATTTATATCACTAATTTAATGTGATCAGATTCTCAGCCTAATTCTACATTTAACAGCGGCCAGGACGTGCTCAGACATGAACAGTAGATATTTAGTTTAGCATGACAGAGATGCAGAAATAGGACACTATGGTATGCAGGAGTGAAACGCTGCTTCTTTTGGTCAGAATGGGTCCCCTGGAGAGAACCAGAATCTACAAACTGTGTCACTACAGCCAATATGACTCTGTTAATTTATCTCCTGCTGCTCTAGAAGGACTTTTGAAAATATGACCTAACGAGACCTCTACTAGTAAAATTCACTACAGGTACGGTTTAAAACAATAGCAGTGGTCATTGTTGTTTCTTGCACCCCTTGGTGGCATTTCCACATACAAATTTACAAAGCAGAACACGTGACAACAGTATATGTAGCAAAAGTCACTAATATTTCTTTGTTGAGAAGATTGTTAAAGTACAAATACCATTTATTATTATTATATATATATATATATATATATATATATATATATATATATATATAATGAATAGCAGTTTTCCATTCATTTCATGTAATTTTAAGGAAGAAATACTATATCGGGATATAAAATGTTCTCCATATCGCACAGTACTCGTCCCACCTGTGTTCTGCAGTCTGAGCTGTTTTTCTGGTTGCAGAGCTTTGCTGAGTCATGGCATGGAGCAAGCCAACCTGGCATGCCCCCTCCAGAGCACCCCCTCAGGCTTCTCCCTGATGATAGTGGGATTCAGTAAAGGCTGTGTGGTCCTGAACCAGATGGTGTACGAGCTGGCCGGAGCCCGCGCCGACCCCCACATGTCGCCCTTTGTTGAAAGCATCACGGACATGTTCTGGCTGGACGGGGGACACCCTGGGGGCAGTGAGAACTGGGTGACGGACAAGCAGGTGCTGAAGGAGCTAGCTGCCAGCGGTGTGTCGGTCCACGCCCATGTGACCCCGTACGAGGTGTGTGACCCCATGCGAGCCTGGGTGGGCTGCGAACACGGACTCTTCATTAAAACACTTGAGGAGCTCGGCGCTTGTCCCAGCAACAAGTTGCACTTTGAAGACGAGCCTCCGTCCATCCACAACCATTTCAAGGTCATTCAGGAGTTTTGAGTTTGGTGATGTGAGCTGCTTGGTTGAGTTCATGTGGCTAACTGCAGCTTTTCAGTGTTTAACCCTGATGATGGCCACCTTCTCTCTAAGATAAGGGTCTGATTTCCCCCACTAAGGCCCCGTGCACATTACCT
This sequence comes from Gouania willdenowi, assembly GCF_900634775.1. Taxonomy (NCBI): domain Eukaryota; kingdom Metazoa; phylum Chordata; class Actinopteri; order Blenniiformes; family Gobiesocidae; genus Gouania; species Gouania willdenowi. The sequence goes on along the minus strand of NC_041064.1, from coordinate 28,968,485 downwards.
GGGGGAAAAATGACCCTTTATCATCTTCTACACCTGCTTTGAATCAAAGGAACCTTTTATAATCGACTGAGGCCTCCTCACATGAGCTGTTTGTGTGATTGAGAACGTGTTCAAATGCTAATCACTTAAGCTTCTGTCCTTTCTATTTAAACCTCATGGCTGTTTCATGCACTGTGTTGAGCCTTTGAACATGTGAATGTGCAACAGGGTGAACTCCATCCTGCAGCATCCATCTCAGAACAAATCAATGAACCAAAAAGATTAGTGTGTGAAACACTTTAGTTTGATTCCAAATCATGTTTGAGTAAAAATCAAAGTCTCACATTGTGGCTCTATCTTGTCGTGAAAAGTTACGATTGGTTGCAATTGTTGTGGAAGTAAAATAATTGTATAAATGTAGCATGGTGAGATTTAATCTCATTGATAAGCAGAAAATACATTTTCCTATGGCAAGATGTACACTACTGTAGTGCAGAATCAAATGTATCAGGAAGGACAAATATTGATTAGATACAATTTGTGCTGGGTTCCAAAAAATTTTTTTTTGCCTACCACAATTTATGTCACTGCTTTGCTTCTTTCAATGAATCTAATGTGTAAAAAATGTCTGCTAAACATTTAGAAACTAAATGGCAGAGAATGGAAGTCTTTAAGTGCATGTAAATGTTTTATTTGCAGACTTTTCTTGTTTGTATAAGCTTCAAAAGCATGTTTACACCAAGTGGATAGTAACCTCTTAAAGCATTCCATTTTGTTTACGACTCCCTGCCGTTTGTAAAATCCCTAAGTCAGCAAATGTTGCACATTTCATTAAAATCTTTCCTTTGTTAATTTGAGCACAGATATGTATTTATTCCAAAAACTGTGGCGTATTTTGCTTTCTGTGCCCAGCATGGGGCAGTAGAGGGAAAAAGTCACTGCATTGAAGTGAAGCTGAATCAGTGTCAGGTGCACAAAGACGACAAGAGAAATGTCATTTTCTATCATCTTTAATGAGCTTTTCAGTTTGCTTTGTGATGCCTAGTAATTAGTCTGCAGCAGAGCAGAATACAAACAAAGTTGTTTTTCTCAGTCATTTTCAATCCAATCAGAATGCTTGTCAAAATAATAATAAAAAAAAAAACATAAAATATCAAATAAAGAATCTCCTCCTCCACTTATTGCTTGTGGCTGGTTTGACTTCCAGTTTAGCTTGAGGGAACAAACGGGAGCGTTAGGCTAGGTGACATCATCTCCGCTCCACCTCGTACTCTGAGCGTCTCACACAATAATCACACGGAGGCCTCGGAGGGCCTCGCTGCTGAAAATAACACAATAGCCGAGCGCGATGATGACAGCATTGGTTATGTTCAGTGGCAGGAACAAAAGCTGCAAACAAGCTACTGTGGCCCCTCCAGCATTTCATCACCCAGCAAAGTGTGACCCCTGACATCACCATCTCATCTGAGGCTCAGCTACTTCAAGCACCAACCATTCTATAGACTCCAGTTATTCCAGCCTGGATTAGGATTATTTAAAAAAATGGCAATGCAGTCATGTTTGAGGTGGTTTCACAACAGCAGAGGAGCACACACGCCAAGAATAAATCATTAGAATATATCAAAACCAAACGTTTTCTTTAATACAGACGTAAAACATCAGATTTCATTTCTATCATTCTAAGACAAACTAAATCAATCCATAAACTGACAGATTGGAACCCTTACAGTGTTATTTCCAGCATGCAGATGAGAAGGGGCTTAGCTGGAGCCGCCCAGCTAACACACAAAAGCTATTGTGTGTCAGCTGGTGACAACACTCAGACAACAAACATACCCTTGTCACGGTATGGAGGAATGTTCATTGTTTGAAGATGGAAGTGATGACGAGGACCCAGATTTACGCTTTCAACCAGGTGAGGTTTTTATTTCCTTCACATCAAACTCACACAAAAGGAGGCAAATCCTTTGAGCTAAACGACACCTCACATTTCTCACGACACGCGACTACAGTTACGCTTTCCTTTCTCAGGCCACCATCTTTAACTCCTTCCACATAATAAACCTGCCAGTAAAACCAACATTCTCACTTCCTCATCACCCACTATGTTTCAACACCCAACAGCAGCACCTTAAAAGAAGTCTCGCCAACTCCTCTTTTAAATACTCTTTTCATCATTGACACATCTCTTAATCCTTCTCTAAGCATTTATTCATTTTATTCCTCTTTCTTCCAGTCCACTGTGCTTCCAAGAACAACCATAAAATCTCCTTCCAACTTCAACCATTTTACTGTTAAAAAAAAACACCTGTCATTTTAAATAACACCGTCACGTTAATCCCTAGCAACGCTTCTTCAGAATACATGTGAGAACATATTTACATAGCACATAAATAAGATTAATAATAATAAGTCTATAAGGAACCACCACAGTGAGCAGCAGGCCCTGAGAGGAACAACAACAGGAACAAAATCACAGAAGGCAACACTAACCGCTAACTCCAGCAGAGCTAACAATGGCTTTGGGGAAAAGAACCGATAAGACACGCAGAGTCTTTGTGGGATGCACATCCTCTCACACATGATGCGATCCTGTTAACATGTTTCATCCTCATACAAATGACTCCATTAATGAGAAGAGCTCAACATCTGTTTATACACACACGATCCGCTTTTCACAAATGTCAGCGCCTCAGCTGAGGAAGCTGGTGTTAAATGACTTGCATTAAATGTTTGATTGTGGCACACTAAACAATGTTAAATCCTATTGGAAAAGTTGACAAAAGTGGGGAAAAAAAACTGAAGACAGAAAGGATGAGGTACTTGTCAGAGTTGGGAATGATAACAAATGACTAATCAATAGTTGAAAAATAAATAAATTCATGTTACACAACAAAGGTCTGGAACCATACCCAAGGCATTTTGCACTCTGTAAGCCTTTTTTTGTAAGAAATTTCATAAGAGCCTAAATACAAGATTATCACTCAATAAAAAAGCCTTTTGGTCTTTTTAACAAGTGCTACACTAACATTTAGGTCATTCAAAAGAGCAAGATCTAAAACCCTGAGCTATGGCGAAGCCTTTAGGCTGCAGCACATGTAGAAGAATGTGTTATTTTAATAAAAACAAGTGTCAAAGGAATGTAATGTGCTTGTGTGCTGACCTGCCTTTAAAATCTAAGAGCAGCTCCTAAATCAAACACACCTGACAACAGGCAGATGTAGCTACAGAGCAGCTGAATTTAATTCTCTGCAATACTATCTCACACTTCCTCCAACATGTTTCTGCTGAAGTGCAATCAAACAGGGTTAGGCCTGTGGCTTAAGGCAGAAGCAATGATTTTTTTTTTTTAAATACAAGAGCACAGACAAGAGTTCCCTAGAAATCCTTCACAAGTCTTAATGAGTACAGGGGCGATCACACTCAGTCTGCTGCCCTTTGGAAAAACATCCCAACAATGGAAACAATTAAATACTGGAGGTTAAACACTCATTAGCTGAGAATAAACTTTTATAAACTTCTGTTTAACAGTGACAGATTTGAACATTTGCTGGTATTCTTTGGTCTGAGTGATGAGTTATTGTAATACAAATAGATGAGCCCTATGGGGGCAGCTCTTTAAAACAAAATAAAAGCGAGAACTGTTCATCCTCCCTTACTTCAAATTCACCCTCTGTAACTTAGTCAAACGTCCCCGTCAGCGGCGCTCAGCGTCTCCTCATCATAGCGAAACCTCTTAGCCTGAGAGTGGGGCGACTCCAGGAAGTTCTCCTTATCCTCGGGGTCCTCAGTCGGGGCGGCCCACTTGGTGCCGCAGCTCCTCTCTCGGACGGGGCGGCTGGAGGGGGGCTCTGGACTCAGACAGAACTGCTGCCACAGCCATGGGTGGCTCAGGCACTCCGCAGCACTGGGCCGGTCCCTGTGGTTAGAACGCAGAGCTGGTCACACACCAGGGTCATCAACACACTGCACACTAGAGCTAGGCAATATCAACCAAAACTTCTTTGTCAATATTTTTTCACAAAATGGCGATATACGATATAAATCAATATTTTTTTAACTTAATCAAGTCTTAACCGAAAGACAATTCCTCATTACCAAACAGCTGCACAATATTTGCTACTTTTGGCTTTTCTCCTCTAAGGGACAGCATGTGTGAGTGAGTTTTGTAGTGTGACTTTTTTAGGGGAAGGTGTGAGTTAGGATGCACTCAGAAATCCATCTGAACTGTGCTTTTCATGCTGTTCTGAGAAGTAGCGATAGCGATGGAAAAATTGTAAAGGACACTGATTGTACTCTAAGAATATTATTAAATACTTGTATCATGTTATTTGTACTGTGTGATTGTATAAATAAAAACAAGTTAAAAAGAAAGATTTATCTCGATATAGGCGATAGTCATTTTTTATATCGCTAAAACAGAAAACCCGATACATATTGAATCTCGATATATTGCCCAGCCCGACTACACACAGTCCTTTACTTTTAAAAAAACATTTATTAAATAAAGACGTGTTTTCACTTCATTAAGAGAATCTCGTGCTCTAGGTGAAACTAAACTAATATATTTATAGACTTTTTTTCCTCTTAGACATTTTACAACCACAGAAAAAGCAAACTGTACAAACAACACTTGTAAAAACTGTGACAGGTTGATTACATGTTAAAGGTTAAACTCTAAATCTAAACATAATAAAAACTATGGTAACACAAAGATAGTCAAAATAAAGCTTCAGTGAGTTATTTATGATGAAATCCGGCCACACTTGTTAAAAAAAAAAAGTATACATTTTGAGAGCGAGTGCGCCAATCTATAAATGTCTTAGAAATTATTAAGCATTGGTATTTTCTGTCATCCACTTTTTAGCCAAAGCAACATTAAATACATTTCCTGAAAAAAGTTGTCTGAAAAAAATAAAATCTTAACATATTACTCAAAAAAAAAAGACAAATCAAATATATAAATAGTATATAAATAGTTTGATTTGAAAGCTTTTTTAACCAGACAATAGCAGAAATTCAAGTACTTATGAATTATTTTTTATTTCCAATGAAATATGGCCCAAGTACATAGTTTTAATGTTGCATGGTAAGCCCACACTGAAGATACTGTAGTTTCTAATGCTTCATGTATATCTGTCCTGTACATTTTGAACACTGAAGAATCCCCAAAAAATATGAAGGTGTTTTGCCATCTGAGAGCCAGGCCTCTTGAGCAGTTAGTGTTTCCAGGACCAAAGTGTGCTTTGATAGCAGGGGTTTCAAAATGACCCGAGTATCCTTCATACACATTTCACTCACTCAGGCGTTTTAACCAGCAGCGTACGGATGAAGTCCACGGCCAGCTCGGACACCCGGGAAAAGGCCTCTCTGCTGTAGTCCACGTTGACCTGTGACACGTTCAGGTACGTTTCCTGTTTGTCGTCCCCAGCAAAAGGAGACTCGCCTGTCACCAGCATGTAAGAGATAACGCCCACACTCCTGAGGAACAGAGAGAGGTCCAACATGTAGCGGTGTGTCTGGGATGTCCATGGCATGTTTCACATCCCTTTGCAGCCACAGTATTAACAAGTAGAGTTTTACAGTAGTGGCTTCTCTTTTTGTTAAAGCTGCAGTATGTACTTTTTTTGGCGTTATTTGGTCAAAAATCCATAATTATCTTTGAGCATATTGTAATCCAAAGTGTTCTTAGTGGACAATTAATCTATTTTCCTTCTCCCGGCTCAGTAAATGAGCTTTAGAAATACAGGAGCGTGACGCATTACTATTGGCTGCTCAAGCTGCTCGTCATAAGCCTCTCACAATCTGAGAGTAGAGAAGGTGCAATTGGCAGATGTTCTAACACAAGTCTCCATCGTGGCTTTTGGCACAGCGGTTACATGGCAAAGCAAGAAGAAAAAAGAAAACCGAGGTGAAGAAGAATCAGTCTAAAGGCACAAACGTGTTTGGAAGGAACAGACTTGATATGTGGGGCAGACCGTGCGCGATCCACTTTCAGTTCATGCGCAGTCTGCCCCACATAGCGAGTCAGAGGGAGAGAGTGACAACAGACGGGATAAATAGCCTGTAAACATTATCTAAGGTGGAGAGAACAGACGCAATTCATTTACAGTGTGGACATGTAGTGTCTGCTCTGCAGCTGGGATCAGGAGGTGGAGGAGCGGCTGTGAACCTCATACTGTCCTCACAGCAGCGAGTGATATGTGCTTTCATGTCTCTAAAACATCAGAAAACTCTCTGATAACACAAGATTAAGTCCTCAGATTTGTTACTAGTCTCTATGGAGAAAACAGTCGCAAAGAGTTCCACAGTTGTGCGTGTTCACAAGAAGAACAGTAAGTTCTGTTCAGGAGGGGAGGGGGAGCCTGGAGCATGTCCTGATTCTACATACTGCAGCTTTAAATCTAAAATAGAATTTTAAATGATCCTGTTAGCATTAAAGCTGCTAACCCTGATAATCATAGTGTATGCTACCTTATAGATCAATGAATCAAACATCATTTACTGCAAAAATAAAGGAAAAAGGACCAAATTACCATCTGAAAATTTGTTTTCACCTCTATACTAAACACTGTTGAAATTTATATGCATTGCATTGTGTGATATGGAGTCGCAGAGACCAGTGCATAGAAGTGTTTTACTTCATTCTGGTATAACGGGGAATACTAGGAACAAACCAGAACGAAAAGGGTGTCAAGCCAATCACTGTCCTCTTTGTTGGGCAAAAACAAAGAAAATAAATGATGGTAAGAATGAGATAAAAAAAACACGTCTATGCATCCGATTACTAAACCCAACCATTGGAGACGGATGGTCTCAGCCTCTGACTCTGGTTTTTGCTGGACGCACTTTCTACTAAAAATGAGTTTTCCTCTTCAGGTTACTTCTGATGCTCATATGGAAATGTTACCTTTAAATCTAAACATGTCTTTTTAATTTTCATATGAGTGCCATGAGATGTTTTAATTGAAGCTATATCAATAAGGCAACTCTACCAGATTTGATCAAACACCACAAGTACTGGCATATTTAAAGCAGTGCCTCACTAAATATTCAGGTACAATGACAGTGTTGCATTAACCAAACAGAGACAGCTTAGGACTATTAAGAGAGGTCTATTGGTGGCTCTCAGGCGTGGACTCACCATAGGTCAGTGGCTGTAGTGATTGGCTCATAGTTGAGTATCTCTGGAGCTGAAGAGGAAACAAAGGAGAAAAATGGACTCAGATCCTGTCATAAGGAACCATATTATCCCAAAATCTCTGATGAATGCTAATATTACGTTAGCATTTCAATTTGAGATGAGCTATGTCAGAGAAGTGTGCCATAAATTGTGACACTTTCTAAAGAACAATAATGCTTTGTGAATATGTTAAAGGGAGTTGAAACCTGGACTTAACACACCTGCATGTTGTTAATGCACGCTGAAAACAGGTTATATCAGTGTTGCCTTACCCACATACTCAGGCGTGCCCAGGATCTCTCTGAGCTCACCCCCTGCACCCAGTCTGCGTGCCAGGCCAAAGTCTACAATCTTGATATCACCAGGGGGAGACAGACTGGTCAGGAGGATGTTCTGGGGCTAAGTAGACATACAGAGAATAGATAGTGAACAACATGGAAAAGCACAAAAAAACATTCCTGTAAGAATTCAACCAATCACTTTAAGCTCTTTTTAGAGCACACCTTTGGCTATGTGGGCTGAGGGAGAGTCGACATGTTGACCATCTTACATTGTATAAACACCACTGTTATGGCAGTAGACCACACTCAATAGGAGAGGCAGAGAACATAGAGTAATAATTAGTTGTATGTAAACAGACCAGTTTTCACAATGGTTAGCACTGATGTTGAAACACCTGCTCATGTACAGTTCTAGCCTCATATTATTAGAGCTTTAATAGTCAATCTTTTTTGTAGCCGACATGAATCCTCCCTCAGAGATAGAAAGGAAAACTGTGGAATGACTGTAAAACTTGGCTCCTGACTCCATATCTCTGTTTTCCTGTTAGTGTTTTACAAGTGGATCAGTTTGCAGGTTGTTCTCGTATTGCCATTGGGTTTTCATTTAAATACCAGGTTTCTTTCCACAGCTCAAAATAATGTACATGATATTATTGGAGTTCCTGATTTGGTCATGGAGGCGAATTTGTGTTTGAACAGGAATGAACACGTGCAGACCTCCCACAACCCTGTACAGGGTGAGGCATGGATGGATCATTACACCTTGTGGTGAATGGAAACTTTGGGAATGGAGGCAGTGAACAGCTGAACAAGCTTTCAAATTTGGTTAATGAAATCCTCAAACAGACCTGCTCTGTATTCCACCTATAAATGGCCACTGCCAAGTCATTAATCCACATGCACAGTGAAGTGATTCCCTAGCTGTCATGAAACCAGCTGGAGCACTTTTTGATTGACGTGATATGTGCTGTAGTTTTGTTTCACAGATCAATCAAGGCATTTAATATGATGAAGAAAGCCACAATTTAATTTCTTCCACACATACACTTGCAATAGTGTTGTGACAGCCATAGTCAAGTTGTATTTCATGTTTATCTCTTTGTTACAGACACTGGTGGTGCGCTGAGCAATGGAGGATTTCATTCTATACTTTATATTTGGTTACAAAAACAAACAAAAAAAAGTTTTTTTTTGTTTTTTTTTTTTTTCAAAAAATTAAATAGATCTGTGAAAGAACGTGTCAGTACCTTCAGGTCTAAATGAACCAGGTTGTTTTGGTGGAGTTGGTGGACTCCCTCCAGCGTTTGCCTGATCAGACGTGTAATTTGGACCTCAGCCAGCATCTCGTCAGACACACAGTGGTCAAAGATCTCTCCGCCTGCAGCACTGCGGAAAGAGGACAGAGAGGGATTCAAAAACTTACATATGCTAGAGAACTCCTCAGTGTTGATGATGCAGAATTACTCTATAAGGATTCATTCATGACCAAATAAAATCAGCGGTCACCACTGTTTTCTTCCAACAATGGAGCAGTTTTGAGGACTGATAAATTTCCAAACATGTGTAGAAGTAGAACAAGAGGCAGAGCGTTCAGCTTCCAGGCTCCTCCTCCTCGCCTTTAGAACCAGGTCCCAGTCTTAGTACGAGAGGCTGCTACTCTCTCCAAACTCGAAACCCACTTATTCGCAAAAGCGTATACCGTATAATAGCGTTAACCTAACCAATAGGAACAAAGCCCTAAACCTAAAAATAGGAACTAAAAACTAAGATTATATACTGTAGTAGAACACTAACATTACATTCTAACACAATCCAGCATCTACACAGTCATCTAATGGGTGCCGTCCAGGCAGACACAGTCGTGCCGGGTTTTAGCTAACCCACCAATTCTGACCCTCGTTGTATACCAACCACACTGCTTACACACCACTATGTCCACCCCATACTCATTCCACTCACACAGAGTTTAGCACCAGGTGTTTCCATGCAGGCAGACCTGCTAATACTGTATCATGTTTTTCTGCAGTCTGTGCCTTCTCCTCGCCCTTCTCTCTCTTTTCTGTTTCAGGTGTCTTGAAGCTGGAGCTGACAGTTCCTGATCTGTGGTTCACGGCTCAGCTAGTCTGGGACACTCTGATGTTCTAATTCTCCATCCTGTTCTGTTCTCCTATTTCTGTCCACTAACCCCAACCAGTCGAAGCAGAGAGCTGCCACTTCTGAACCTGGTTCTGCTGGAGATTTCTTCCTGTTGAAAGAGAGCTGGTTCTCCCCACTGTAGCTGATGAATGTTCATGTGGATTTATTGGGTTTTTTCTTAAGAATTTTGATTGATTGGATTTTGATAGCGCTATGAGATGACTATTGTTGTAATTTGCGCTATAGAAATAATTTCAAAAGTTTACAATGTTGCCAGTTATTCCCATAAATGTATTTGATTCAATCACAAATAAGTTATTCTGTATACACCTTTTTTTTTAAAGAATACCTAAAAAAAACACATTAAGTAGGAAATAGAAATTAAAATTAAATTAAAATTAGAAAAATAGAGCACACAAAAATTGAGCTTTTTTAAAGATGAGAGAAAAGCTGAGGGACAATAGCACAACATGATCAGTTATGAGCTCAAACATAAAGATGTTCATCCAGCTCTTGCAGGCTGCAGTTCAGCTGAAGTGCAGCTGAAAAAAAAAAATCCTGTTTTTTTGTTGTTTTGCATTGTATGAAACAGTAGTTGAACAGGACAAACAGGAACGACTCATACAGGCAATGTTGGTAGTAGACACGTGAAAGTCATTGCTACGGTTAATAAGGGTGATATTTTGCCAAAGCTGCAAAACATGAACTCACTACTCAAGCACTAAGATGATGTCATGGTCTGTTTCGTAGGCAGCGTGTAGGTTGACCACTCGAGGGTTGCTTCGTGCCATCTCCAGGACGGCCATCTCGTGAATGACTTCTGCCCGGCAGTCACGGCCTCTCCTTCGCTTTCGTAGAAACTTGGCAGCAAACACCTTGCCTGTAGCCTTGTCTACGCAGCGCTTGACCACAGCAAACTTCCCCCTGTGTATAACACAGACCAAACAAATATAAATCAGCCAAATTTTATTTAGTTAGTTACATTTAAAAAAAATTCTCAACTTTCTTAGGGAAACTGTTACTGTAAACCATCAAAAACTCAAGAAAGAGGAACGGTATGTATGGCACAAATTAGTCTTCAATCAACATGAAAAACAAGCCACCTGTTGTAAATGTGCATAGCAGTAAGAGAATAAGGCCATATCATTAGACAACAGATGTGTAAGTTACATAATGCCCATACAATTTGAGCACTTTAGCAACCGCTAAATATTAGGGCTGCAGTAAACAATTCTTTTTAATATTTAACTATTCAATCTTTTTTTTTTTTTTTACAATCAATCACAAAAGACATCAAGTCTTGCAGTTTTAATTACATTATCATATTTAATAACTAACAGATTTACACAACACAATGATGCTCTTAGCTCTTATTATTGCACAAAACACAAACAAAGGAGGATCTAACAGAATACACGTGACCTTTTAAATAGGCATTACCCAAAGGCTTAATAGGCAACAGTGCCTAAACAAACACAATCAGTGTTTCCCTAAACAGTGCATTTAAATCCAAATTGAGGTGAAACATTATTTTACCCAAAGTTCAACAATGAACAAAATTTTAGATTTAACTTAAAAAGTAAGACAACAAATTCCATATTATATGTTTCAGCTGTTGAAAATGTAATGCTTGTAGCTTTGTTTAAATGCTAATATCTGTTAGGATGGTGTCCTGTCCACCCACAAAATAATTCAACAAATACAGCTTCCTTTAAACATTAAGCAAAATAACAGAAAACTATGTTTAAGTCATATTGCTATTAATTAGTGATTGTAAATATTTACGCAATTAGGTTTCTGTTTTCATGTTCATATTTTTATTGTTATTCATACACAAACAACATTTTTGTTTTGAGATGTTAAGAATTCCAAGAAGGTGCATCTGATTTTATGTCTCAGAGCATCCTGTTCGCTTTATTTTCATAAGCAATTTCACTGACAAACTTATGGTTTTTGACCCACATTTAAAGGCATCTCTCTGCCTTAATTTAGAATGAAAGTGTTTTGGATTGAAAAATGATAAACCTGACCTGTTGTTCCCCTTGATATGATTTGTTGGTTGAAACAGACATATTGAGCTGCTGCTGAACCAACTAAGTAGTGCTATAAAACTGCATTTCAATAAACACACTGCACACCGCTATTTTTTTTTGTTACGTGTGTCTGATCTTAAACTTTCAGTCACTGGCATTTCTTTTTGGTAAACTTTGCAGGCTGCTCGCCGCATGCCTGTGACCATGGCAATGTTTATAAAGCGGAACTACCAGCAGTGGTGTGTTCGGTGAGCAGTCAGGGCAGAGCGCCATGTGTTGGCTACAAAAATACAAGCCAGTGGATCAAGTAACACACATTGAATTCACATTAAAAAACTAAATAAACAAAACAATGCATCTAAACTTTAAGACAACCCGCCGACAGAGCACTGTATCCTGTCTTCCATTTCTCCATTTACCTGTGAAAGTGTCTGTGTAGTTTCACAAGCTTTTAAAGAAAATCATGCAATATCAGGTTGATAATATCACAGCAGAGTAGGGGTGTGAAAAAAAAAAAAGATCGATTTCGTGATATCGCGATTTTTTGGGTGCCGATTTTAAATTGATTTTATTTTTTTTATTTAAATAATTTTTCTATTTTCTTTTATATTTCATCAATATTTTTGTGTATTTGTGCAAAATTTCAGTGGTGGTTACAATGCTTTCAATGTGTTGCAATTGTTACTTGATGCACTTGATTTTATGACGACAGTGTGTAATGCCTGCAATATTAATGTATGCACAGACATTTGATTTTCATATAATCTGTTCAGATCAGTGCTTAAACTCACACAATAGGATAAATAATATTTTTTTCTTATTTTTATGCATTGTCAGTAACTCAGGGTTTTATCCTTAATGTTCGCACTTACAGTTGTTACAGTGCCGTCATTATGTTGTCATGGTTACTTTGACACTTTCACGCAGTAGTTTCAGTAAAAAGAAACTTGCTACACTTTATTTTATGATGGAAGTGTTTAACACTGTATTTCCTTTTTTCAGTGAAAATGTGCAAAAACACTAATAAATAAGATGTTTTAAAGCAAATAGTTTTGACTCAATTTGTCCTCTGATTGATCAATATCTTCTGATGAACATATACAGCAACTTGATTTTTCATCTCTACGTTTATTTTTATATTAACTGGGTAGAATATCACAATATATCTCGATAATATCGTATCGTGACCCAAGTATCGTGATATGTATCGTATTGCAACATCCTTGCCAATACTCACCCCTACAGCAGAGTACGTATTTATCATTCAGCAGAGCAAATCTAGGTCATCGATTACATTCATTCCATAGCCTCTGCATTTGTTAATTTTTATAACAAATGTTATATTCAGGAGTATGTTAATCCTATTTTTCTGCAATTGTTTTGAAATGGAAAACCTGTATATTTGATTTTAGTTTAAATGAATACTGAGCAATAAAATTTTCTTAAATTGTCTTAAACTTAAAAATAAGTTCTACCTCAGTATTCGCTGTAAGAACAACAACAGGGCAACTAAAAATAAGCCTTTTCACACTCTGAAAGTGCACATGCACCACCGTGGGGGTCATAGGTCGAGAGGGATAAAAACGTCAACAAGCACGTTCACTCTGTTGATATTTCCAACCTAACAGCTTTTGTAATTTTATTCCAGAGATCGTTAGTGTTTTAATAGTGTTTATATTATTAATATTACACATATTTGGACTCGAGGAGGTGAGCGGGGTTTTCCGATGATGCCACTTTCGGCCGATCCGAGCACTTCTAAAAACGGATGGCAGCTCAGCAGCAGTGTGGAAGCGCTTCCACACAGGTGACCCTGGTGCATGAAAACATCGACTACCTGGGTCTCCAGCGGGTGGAATTTGGACTCTACCCGGGAATGATGCACATATCTGAGCACTTTAGTAAAACCAGTGAGAGAAGCAGTATTAAAGCCACAGACCTCCTCTGCTTCCAACTCCTGTGTTTTCTGTATTTACTTTTATTGTTGGTAGCTTTTTTTATTTTGACTTGTGTAGTTGTTTTACCAACTGTAAAGTGTCTTTGAGATTTTGAAAAGTGCTTATATATAAAATGTATTATTATTATTATTATTATTATTGATGGGACAAGCAAGATTTCCGAGTGTGAAAAGGACAGTGTGAGTTCTCACTTTGAAAGGGTAAATTAACGAGATCCACCATTCACTAACCACGGCCATGATTATTTCTATTAACCTATTATTTTAATTCAATTTACAAATTTGAAGGAAGTGCACAGGATGGACACTAAACAGGCCGATAAGCAAAACAGCACTGTTTAGCTGATTGGTCACTGTTTGAAAAGCCAGGAAAAACCTGAATTTTTAGCTTGTGTGTAGCATTAGCTTTAATACCACATTTCTGCAGTATTTTTTTTGAAAGAATCAATGCGCCAACGGGTAAAAAATAATCTAAATCTCTGTCAGACTTGCTGTTTACACCTTCAGCTATGGCAAGTTTATCCTTTTTGACCTCATGCGTGAACTGATAGAGAGCGAGATTTCCGTGTGTGAAAAGGCTCATGGAGGATCAAATCTGCCATTAATTCTAAAATTACTAAGTAGTCATCTAAAATAAAACATTTTCAGGTATTTAGATTGGGTTCGATGTGATGTTTTATTTATTATACAAAAGTGGAACATGTTAAATAAAAAAAATACTAAAATGAACACAGTAGCCCTGTGGCCTTGAACAGGAACAAGCAGTTTTGGATAATAATGAACAAATAAACTATAGTGATTGTGATAGAGACACTAAAGGCATTCATTAGAAATACAAAATAAAGGTGCAGGACTCAATCACCACTTTTCTACATCTTCTCATCAGTTGTACCACATATTGAATCAATAGAAATACTAATAATGGACTTTAGTGGCCCAACTTACCCATGCCTCATCCTTATTGTCTTCATCTTACAATACTTCTGAAGAAAAATGACATTTCTCCATGATATGTTGTGTATAATAGCATCAAAGAATAAGACTGTGTTTCAAACAATTGGCTTAGTTCACTGAAAGCTCATGTTTTAAAGACATTAGGCTGAGTCAGCCAATAACATGTTGTCATATCAACAGATTAGGTTTCTACTGAAGGCAAACAAAGCAAGGCCATCTACATTCAATTGTCGTTTTTGTCATCCGTTACTAACTGACTGAGAGGTCACCATGAGCTCCTCTCTTATGTAAACCAAAGCAGGTTCATTATCCAACAGGACTGGACCAGAATTTTATGGCAGACGACTGAGACCTGCTGTCTGACGGGCTATGGTTCACTTGTTCAGTGCACGCAAAGGTTCAGAAGGCAGCATTTATACTTTCACTAATGAACTGCACTAATTCTGGGCACTGGTTTTGTTGAAATTCAGTCAAATCAGCCAAAGTTGAAAAAAACATGAATGCAAGTCTCAATTTCACTTTTTGTTTGATTTCCATTATGACTTAATTTTACACCCAGCTAGCATATATATATATATATATATATATATATATATATATATATATATATATATATATATATATATATATAATAACTTGAATAACTTAAATTGACAAAAGTGGCAAATCTAGGATTTCTCACTGGTTTGTGAACATAAAAGTTACGACAATTGTCGCAAAAACATTTTTCTAAATTGTGCTTTTTCATACCATTTATACCTTTTCTAAACTTGTTAACCCTTACACAGTCATTCAAGCAGAAATGAAGAGGTCGGGTAAGATCGCATGTAAAGTGCATCTCAGGCACACATTCCTTCCTATGAT
This sequence comes from Gouania willdenowi, assembly GCF_900634775.1. Lineage (NCBI taxonomy): Eukaryota > Metazoa > Chordata > Actinopteri > Blenniiformes > Gobiesocidae > Gouania > Gouania willdenowi. The sequence continues at coordinate 28,953,098 of NC_041064.1, read as the reverse complement.
AAATTCCTGACTCCAAAATAACCCAATGAAAGTGTTGTAGGGACTTTGGAAGGAAATCAAAGAACACAGAGGAAACTAGGCTGCATGTTCCCAGTTACATTCACAGTTTGGGAACCAACACTCCAAATAAGACAGACATATTTCCACTTGCACACCGCAGAAGTGCATGCCTTCTGTTGGTTTGAAGTTGGACTGTGTGCGATTTGATGATATTAGACCTTGATTATTTGTGGGGCTCCTGGAGCAGTTAAGACACGCCCAGTCACTTTCTAACACCCTTTCCCCACCCACCTGCTGCACTCATACACACAAAAACATGCAAAAAATGTCTATTAGGAGGAGCGGGTCAAACAGTGATGGTTTGTGATGAAAGCTGCCTCGAAAACACCATCCTCCACTATCTCAGCCAATAGCTAAATTCGAGTGGAATAACAGAATATGCCAGATTGAAATACTTTGACTAAAATGTAATGATGCACTAAAAATTCAGCCAACAAAAATGGCCCAAAAGCGCATTTTTGGCCAAAACACTTTTATTGACCTAAACAGGATGTTGTAATGACGGAGCAAACACCACGGTCAGCGGTTGCATTTCTGGAAACTGGTAAATAAAACTGAGCATTAAAGCATCTTCTAAGCAGAGGTTGAGATGTATCATGAAGTGAAAAGTTCACTCTCAGATCAGATTTATGTTTACGTCAACGCAGCAGCTCCATGCAGCGCTCTGTGTCGACACACGGACCCCTATACCGCATGCCCAGGAATCTCGCCAGTGCTGGTGAGTTGTAATTTTGCTCCCCTATGGAGTGATGGCGCCCCCTAACTTCAGTTCTCAGCAACGTAATGGGATTTTCTGTTATTTTTTTTCCTTTTTAAATCGGTCCCGTAATAATAATTGTTGTACACAAAAGGGACTTCCAGACGTGGGCGGGTTGTTTTAACCCAGAAACACATACATCAGTCGCACCGTCTATTTAATACAGGTGATCTGCTCGGATGCACCTGTCTTTACCTGAGGACCCCTACAGCCACTGAGCTGCCCCAAATGCTGCCTGTGTGCACCGTCCAATATGAAGTGTAGCTTCAACCAGACGTAGCATGTAGCATCACGTGAAGCTGCTCGCCATGTTTATAACTCACAACAGATCATTCTAGATGTACACGCACGGATGTGAATACAGTCTGGTTGAAACGTGTTCAGGCTTAAAGAGACATCGCTTCATTGTGGTCAGACAAGTTCGGGCTGTGTTCTCTTGGGTCAGGTCTTCTTTTTTAGGCCCGATTAAAGCTCTAATATGTGTGTCCTCAGCGTGTGTGCGCGTGTCCTTAAATTTGAAAAGCGCTTCTTGAAATCAGTCTTTTGAATAAAATGTTATTTTATGTCTAATGTCTATTCAGGGTATGTGAGTATTTATTAATGGAGGACCTATACAAAACATGAGCATCACCTATTCAACAAATAACTTTTAGCTTTAAAGTAAGGCTGGGACAAAGATTAAAAAAACAATGAAAAAACAAACAAAAAAACTTTAGCTTTACTTCAAAAATTTGGCCCTCAGGGAGTTATAAATTTCAAAATGTTCTGCGCCTCAATCCCCTATGCTGTGAAAAATGTCTGGTGAGAACCCTGATGCATTGCAATCCATCACCAGCATGTATTTGAGATTAGAATAGAAAATAGGGTCTGTCAGCCCACCTTTCACAGAGATCCTCTGCACTTCATCACAACTCTGCTTTGTCCACGTTATATAGATCATTACTTGATTGAGATGCGCATGTAGCAGCACAGAGACTGTGACTGTCTTCAACAGATTACACTGTAATAAAGCAGAGAAACTGCTCTTCCTCAACGACAACTTAAATGCTCTGTGTTTTCATTAGAGAACATATTTAATTTGACTCGTTTTCAGCAGCCCAGTCAGTTATAGGCCTGTGCATTATCATTTAATGTATACATAAGTGGGGTCAAGTTAAACATTCTATTTTATATTGTGCATTGTTGGAATGCCACCGCTAAACAAATATTTTCATATATTTCATTGATTTATTCTTTGAAACATTAACAGGAATTAGAATTAATACAATTACAATGCTTTAATTGTGGTGAGTACACACTCATAGCCATAAAGACAATGGTTTTAATAATTGGCATAATACTGTTTTTTTCCGTATTTCGGCCTTGGTTTTCTCATTTTGGGTTTTTGATTTCAGCCAAGAATTTTCATTTCTTCATTGCATCCTTACTAAAATGTATGAATTGAAAAATAATCAACAACACTACTTCATACCCAAAATACATTTGTTTTCAGCAGATAAAAGTGGTTTAGGGGTTTAGTTACTCTGTAAATGGCACTTTCATATAATTGGGGTGAATTTACCATGTGCTCTGTAAAACTAATACAAGAATTTGTCATTTAGAAACTAATATTCTCACACGTACTGAAAGAATGACAGTAGAAATAAAGTTTTTCACTGACAGACATTTGATTAGTGATTTTTGGACTGCTGTATATTAGCTCTAGGTTTTCATAAGTAGTAGTCAACAGAGAAGTAAAACCACTGTTGTGTATACTACCTCTTCTTGTTTTTAAAAGTCACAAAATTATACAATTCACAAGTGGCCTGTGTTACTTCTTCTTTCTGAGATGTGGTTCCTGCATGCTGCTGTCCTTCCTCCTTCAGGGTTACACACACTGTGCTGTAAGTATGACTCATCACTTTAACAACCACACCTCAGGGCACCAGCATATGATCATCAGCCCACAATAGTTCCCATAGTGCGTTGTACACATAAACGCACAATCCCTTGTTTTACAATACGCACAGTGGTTGAAGGGTACAGTTCAGAGTCCACCCACATTTATTACTTAGAAGGAAACACTAGAATTTATGATTGCGGGGAACAGGTTTACATGAGAGATAAGTGTTAGAAATCAACAACACATTTGACTTGAAACTAGTCTTTTCCTTTTACTACAGCTCAAGTCTGTGTAAACTGTTGTCTAAATAAGAGGTGATACATTTTGTGCATTTTAAGATATATCTAAATATTTTGTGTATTATATAATAGCTATATAATAATATAAATAATATATATTTGAAAAGTACAGAAATGAAGGAGAATTTAAATCTCACAGATGTTGATGGCGTGTTTTTTGTTTTCTTGTTTGTTTTTGTTCTGTTTTTCTTAAGAGCTCAATTGGAGTATTTATTTGTATTGTTCATATATTATTTCATTAGATTTTGCATTTGTTAATGGTGAATAATGGGGGTAGGACTTGACAAGCCTAGGCTTCTTCCTAACCCTTGTTGAACAAGTCAAAAGGTGTATTATATACTTTTTTTAAATTATTTTATAAATATTTCTGTTGAGATTTGTTTTTCATTTTCATCTATTTTTTATTTGTTTGTTTGAAATAAAATAAATTAATGAATAAAAAAATAGCTTAGCATATTCCAGATTTATGAGAAAATGTAAGCTACAAGTCCAAACTAGTGCTGGGCTATATGGACCAAAACTCATATCTCAATATTCTTTCTCAATACAGTTGGACCAGAAAGACAATTCTGGGTTAAATTTGGTGATGTAAAATGCTACACCGGCACATTTATTAACTAACAGCTGATCAATATGTTCTACTTTTAGCATTTTCTCCTATAAGAGACAGTACGTGTGAGTGAGTTCTGTAGTGGGGCTTGTTTAGGGGAAGGTCTGGGTTAGAACGCACTCAGAAATCCATCTATGCTTTTTATGCTGTTCTGAGAAGTAATGAAAGCAGCGACTAAAACAAGTATTTTGAATACAAAATAAGCTATAACATATACATCTCAGAAATATGGAAACATTGTAAAGGACACTGACTGCACTCTATAAATGATATTAAATACTTGTATGATGTGATTGGTAATATGTGATTGTATAAATCAAAACAATAGATATATCTCTATATAGGTGATATTATTTTCTAAATTGCCAAAATAGAAAACTCGATATATCTTGAATATCTATAATATATTGCCCAGCTCTGTTCCAAACATCCTTAAGATGTAGTGATTTTATTATTTTTTTTAATAGGCCTTAAGCATGTTTTTAAAGTCTGACACTGTTAAACATGACTATCAGATGATAAAATAAAATGTATTCTTAAAGTATTAACAAAAAAGAGAAAACAGACAAATGATCTACCTAATCTATATAAAATAGCATCAGTGACTCTTATAAGTAAAGAACATGTTTAACTAACAGAGTTGGCTGAAACATAATTTGTTTGAAAACGAACAGATTCCATTTACAATTCCTGAAAATAAATATGGTGATGATGGTAACGCTGTGTAGGGTAGCTATACTGTCTAGTAACAGGAATTTTAACCAACTTTGACCAAGCTGTAGTTATGCGATCAGTATTTAGTGACACACATGGATAAGAGCAGCAGTAGGGGACTTTACCTGCCGAGTTCTCCGGTCATGTCGTACACACTCTCCACGGGCTCCGTGCTGATGGCGGTCTGTATGACTGAGAGCAGCCCAGAAGGAGCTCCGCTACGACTGTCGAGCCGCCGCCGAGACATCGTTCTTGCTTTCGTTACCTGTACTGCTGCCCGTTAGATACCGTGTGTAACACCGACTATACAAGACGTCAAAAACAAAAGCAAAACATGTAACGACTACAGTTAACGTTAGCCGAGCCGGTCTGCTACTTTACCGACTCCGGTTAGCACAACTATTGCTAAGTTAGCTCGACCCGAATGTCGCGGCTTCAAAAGTGAAATAATATGCATTTGCACAGCTCAAAAAAAGATCAACTAATGTCTAAAAGCTACGCCTATTGCTGTTTCCAAAGATTAAGCAATACGGAGGGCTTTAGAATGCGGGCTTTACTCCGCTGAGCTAAGGAGTTTCGGGTCATTTTTACAGCCTTCTGTTTGACACTTGGAGGACACGTCACATGGGCGCGCATGCGCACTGCCAGTGACTGTTTTTGCTGCCCTCTGTCTCCCTCTCTGTGTGTTTGTTTCTGTATTTTATGTCAAAATTATGAAATATATCCATCTCCTTCGCGAACCAGAAAAGGGGAGCAAACGGGTCGGAAAATGGACGAATATTCATCTCGAAATGAACTAATTTACAATAGATTACAGCTCGTATTTTAAAGGATCATCATACTCACCTCATCGCGATGTTGCAGTGTTACACAAAAGCCTATGTTGAAGACTGATATCATGTTGAATGGCATCAATATCATTAATTTAAAATGCAATAACTCACTGTTTAGACATATGTTGCAATGCTCTACTAATCATCGTGTCAAAAGTTATTGGAAGGGTCTTTTTGAAGGAATTAACTGGATAACGATGTGGACTTACTGTAAAAAATATTTGGTCAACAATAAAGTCAATTATGTTCATTTTAAAATGGTACACTTTTTATGAATGTATCCATGTTCTTCTGGTTTGATAGTGAAAATGTTTGAATCTTTGTGTGGGACTAAGATCAACCTGCAAAAAAGGGATGTTATTTATTTCTTATATTTTGAATTTTTTGAGAATAAGGATATGGAACAAAGTCACGCTTTCCTAATAAACCTTCTTACCTTATATGAAAGATTTCACATTCATTGCAAATGAGCTAAAAGGAAAGCCAACATCAACCAATTTAAGTATGAAATGAAGATGTGCTTTGAAACACTAAGAAGTCTGATGAATAAGAAAGTCATCAGGACTATAAACAAATAATAGATCAAATTTGTATAGCGCTTTTTTGGACACTCAAAGACACTTCACATGAGGAATAAGACAAAACAAAAACAAAACAAAAGAAGTTTATGGAAAAGCCAGTTTGAACAGGTGGGTTTTTGAGGCTCGGTCCCCCAAGGTCCAGCGGTTAGTGCGAGTGATGGGAGTGAGACGGTTGGTGTCGGCTGAGCGGAGGTGGCGGGTGGGTTGGTGTTGTTGCAGGAGCTCGGTGAGGTAGGGTGGGGCCAGGTTATGGAGGGACTTGTAGGTGAGGAGGAGGAGCTTGTATTGAATGCAGTATTGAACGGGGAGCCAGTGGAGCTGTTGGAGGACGGGGGTGATGTGTTCTCTGAACCAGGTGTGAGTGAGGAGGCGGGCAGCAGAGTTCTGGATGTATTGAAGTTTTTGGAGGTGAGTCGTGGGAAGTCCGTAGGGAAGGCTATTACAGTAGTCGAGTCTGGAAGTGATGAAGACATAGATGAGGATTTCAGCTGTTGACTGGTTAAGAGTGGGGCGGAGGCGTGTAATGTTGCGGAGATGGAAGAAGGATGTTTTAGTGATGTGGTTGATGTGTCTTCAGTATGAGAGGGTGGAGTCCATTATGATGGCA